>NW_022990060.1:2500-306562 GCF_902827175.1 Gymnodraco acuticeps | reverse complement strand
TAGACAGACCCGGAAACAGAAACAAATAAAAGGCAGGAGGAGATTTTCACACAGTAACAACAAGTAAAGATGCGCCGACAGCGGCTGCCTCCCACCGCGTTTGACCCGAGTCAGCGCCTACTGTCACGTCTCTGTAAGAGCTCGGCCCCGTTTGTCACACATTAAAGTGTCCAAAGTGAAAACCACGGCTGAAGGAAGATGTGCTGACAGAGGGAAATTAGACGTTTGGTCGCCTTAGGGAAAACAAAATAAGGAAGCATGCTTTACCCGCCTGACAACTTGTATATACGTGTTTGTGTATTTGTGCTCGTTGCATATTGTGAACTAACATGGCCCCTGCTCAGGAGGAAGACCCTCTGAAGGGATTGAGGCCTGTGGCCAGCGAGAGGAGGGATGGGGAAATGGACACTGAGAGGAAAACATGATGACAGGACATGATGCAGCATCAACACACAGCATAGCAACACACACTTCCAAAAGACCTCCGATTGTCAATATGAAAAGCAGCTTGCGATTGGTCGAGGGTAAAACCTAAACTCACGCCACGAGCTGTATCTCCTCACCCCTACGCACCTCCATCTATCTCACCCCCGTCTCCCTCCTCTTCTCTGCCTGAGCGTGAGACAAAAATGCAGCAAGACATCAGGTGTTGCTATGGCAACAGAGGACAGCACAAGTGAGGATAATGTGGACGGATGCCAGAGTGAATGAAAACAACAAAACGGAGGATAATAAACACCGGTGCATTCCCAGATACCTGGCTCGAATAAGGGAAGGATGTTATTGCTATACAACCTCTTTTACTTGTCATCTCTATAAGGGTTGCATTTGTATTATCAGCCAATTTTCTGAGGATATGGACTTTTTACAAATACTTTCTTAGATTTTGCAGACAATATAAGTCAACAATTACCTGTAGAATTCAATGTAACTGGGAAAATGTGATTTAGAAAATAGCTATACCTCAACTCGTAAATTGTTTGCTCATAAAGGGGCCATATTCTGCTCATTTTCAGGTTCACATCAGTATGTAGTGTCTCTTTAATTACAGTACATGTTTTGTTAGTCAATAACGCTAAAATATTTAGTTGAATATGATAAAAAAAACATAAAATAATAAATTCTCAACAGCATTTCAGCATAAAAAACAAATAGATTATCAAAATATGACGTTTTTATTTTGTTGACTAATGGCTTAGCCCACTATTGTTTACATCTGTAACCCTTTTGCCGTTAATTTGAACAATTACCTTTTATTCCCTGATCCAAAAGACCCTGGCAGGACCACGGCTAATTTATAGGGCTTCTGCTCTTTCTGTTTACCCCGAGAAAAGAACAACCTGTGCAGACTTCAAATTCCCCTCAGAAGTCATCCATCAAGTTAAACATTGCCATTTATTGTTCCACAGTTTAGAAGTTGACAGCAGAAATATGCTAAACTCTTTAGCTACTCAGGGCCAACAGCTGGTCTGCAGGAGGTAAGCTGCGAGCCAAGTGGCTGTTAGCGAAAATACGACTTCTTTAAAAGCCTTGGTGCCTTTTTCCTGCACTAAGCATTGCACTTGCTCCGATAATTCAAATGCCATGCTCCCAGTGTGTTAAGCAGTCTTCCTGTTTGAGGTACATTCAAAAGATTCACAATCACAATCCCCATTTGTAAAACTATTCATTCACAAAAAGAAGACCTATGATACTATGGATGCATCCTAATAAACTGTTAAAGGGGCCCTATTAGGCTCATTTTCAGATTCCATATTTGTATGTTGTCCCTCTATTGTGTTACCACGCTTTAAAGAGGCCCTATTATGCGTTTTTGAGTTGTCCCTTTCCTGTAGTGTGTTATATCGGTTTGGTGCATGTAAATGGTCTGCAAAGGCTAAAATACCAAAGTTCTCTCCAGAGGAAGTTTCTCTCAACACAGAAACGTTCAAAACGCCTCCATTAGATTTGTTTGTTTGATTCCAGAACAGTGACATCACTATGTAACACTCGCACTTCTATAGAGTGCCACAGTGACGCATCCTAAAACCCGGAAGTAAGTTAGCATGTGACCACTTCCTGTTCCTTCGACAAAAACCAATGCAATTTCTCCATAGGATTTTGGAAAATAGCTCGAAATAAGGTCTGTGGTTGACACACATTGGAAAACGTTTTGTTCAGCCGGATAATATCCCACATGTCTACCCTACTTTAATAATGTTCTAATCATAAATCTAATCGATAGATTTATGATCGATAGATTTATGTTTCGATAGGACGCGTCACTGTGGCACTCTATTGGCTAGCGCTCCAACACATTGTACGTGATAGGCTAAGGGGGCGGGACATCTCTAAGCGGTTGATCAATCACAACAGAGCCGGTCAGCTAACCATTAAAGCATGGAGACATGTCACAATAGAGACACTACATACTGATATACTCCTGAAAATTAGCATAATATGTCCTTGATCAACTTGTACCATGAAATAGCATATTGTTCAGTATAGAACTGATGCATTCTGTAAGTTGACAGAACATGACATCCTAGTTCGATCTCTCTTTTTCAAGCACTAAAAGAGTGGAAGTTGAAAATGAACATTTGAATATAAAACAAATACAGTGCATGTGTTAAGCTGGGAGCCGCTATTAGCACGGTTCAGCTAGAGTTTTGGAGACTTAGACGTGTGAATAAATAACCAATTAATTATTTTTTGAGAAAATGAACGGCTGCTGTGATGGAAAAAGACCCTACATGAATGTCAACCTTGCAACCACATCATGGAGCTATTTGTTTTGAGTGTGGAGTTAGTTGGCACATTTTACGAGAATGATTCACTACACAAATACACAAGAAGAAAAGTGAGATATATGTTGACTGAACGACACTTGTTGAGCTTGAATTCATTGCTAAGTTCCAAATGTCCAATCAACCAAATACAGCAGAGGTGGGAGAAGTACTCAGATTGTGTAGTGGGAGGAATGTCACAATAAAAGTCCTGCATTCAAAATGTTACCCAAGTACAAAAGTATCAGAATCTAAATATAGTGAAAGTAGCGACAGTAAAAGTAGTCGTTGTGCAGATTGGTCCATTTCAGAATAATATATATGATGTGTTTTATAATGATTGATCATGAAAGTGTTCTCAAAGCTGGTAAAGGTGCAGCTAGTTTGAATGACTTTGTATACTGCAGGGTAGCTTGTGACTTTACTCCAGGTGGAACTAAAGTCTGAATTAAGTGTTGATCCATATTTCACATCATTCATCCACATCTGTAAAGTAACTAAAGGTATTAAAGACATGGAGAGGAGTAAAAGTACATGGTTTAACTCTGAATTGCAGTAGAGTAGAAGTACCTAAAAATGTACTTAAGTTCTTGAGTAAATCTACTAGTTACTTTACACCAAAGCAAAACAGCCTGAAGACAGAATCCAATGATAGTTATCCAAGTGATAGCCGGTTACATAACTAATGAAAGAGTCGGGGGTCATGCAGATGTGTGTTTACAGTACAGATCTTCAGAGGCCCCTCACTCCACATGTGAACACCGGAACTCTCGCTTTTAAATAAATCGTGATTCCATCTTCTTGACGCCCGGGCAGAAGAAGGGATTGTGCAAGTTGACTTGGCAGCAGTCCTGCAGGAGGCCGACATCTGGAGAGTATTAGGTCTGCAGGAGACGTGAAACCAGGCACGGCACGGCTCGGCTCGGCATATCAAACTACGTGTCATTAACGCTGTTTTCCCCCCTGGTTCTTAAACAGGTTGCAGGTTACTGACCAGACCCTGCTCTAAGGTATTCTCTTTTATTGGCTGCGATTTCACACGGGAATGGAGAGGGTAAATAAGCATCCTGATGTGACAACATGACGGGAAAATAGAGTGACAACAGGAGGAGGCCTGCAGTGCATTCTGTAGGTTAGTGTGCACTGTGCAGGTCTGGATGGAAACAGGCCTCTGGATCCACGAGAAAACAAGGTTTTTTAAACACAACATTAATGTGTTTTTAAGGAAATCTGCAGCGGTGATTTGCACAGAAATGCAGCGAAATGCAGCGGAGGTATTGCTTGTGAATAGGTGCATGTAAACGCCTCACAGAGAGCAGAGCATTAGCAAAGAAAGACGCTGATTGTTTGAATTCGCAAAGCTGGTTTATAACAATTAAAACATCTAGATAAAAGACATCTGTAGCTGCACAGAAACCGAGGATGGAGCCATGCACAGCACCACGGCTTTCACTGGTAGGTAACACGGATTTATTTAACGCTGCCCTGTCGACAATGAGCCCCACACACACACACACACCCACACACGAGCACGCGCGTCTTTACCTGCAATCGCTCCGACGCAGGTTGCCACATATTCGCAGTCTCGCAGGTTCTCCGTGTCTCACTACAGCGTGTTCTCCTCCCGGGGTCCGACTCACATCTGTCGGCTGTCTCGGCTCTTCTCTCTGTCCCGCTCTGGTCTGCGAGGCTCGGTCATGAAGGATGTGTTGCTCCGCCTGGCTGCAGTGCTGAGAGCCGCCGCCAGGTGGAGCTACCTGCCCCGTGGCGTTCAGGGGGTGCAGGGAAATCAAGGCTTCGAGCATGAAGAGTGCAGACAGTGGAAGTGTTGTTTTGAGCTGTTTTATGTTGGAAAATCAGTGTACTGCAAGTCTTCGGTTCAAATCATTTAATGACAGTTAAATAATATGAGTACAATTATGAGACATAATCGAAATATATTAATGTATAAGCTGAGCCAATAGAAAGTATTTAAAATGTTAATTGCTAAGACATGGAGAATTGGAGAAAGAATGTATTATTATTATTGTTATTATTATTATTAAGTATTGTAACTATTATTATTTGTATTATTATTGTCTTATTATTCCTATTTGTATTATTATTATCACTATTATTATCATTTTCTATTCATTATTTATTACTATTCTGATTATAATTATTATTGCCTGTAAATTGTTGTGCCATAGCACTGCTCATTTTCAATATGCTCATGTGCAATTATTACTTTACAATCTATTAAAACAATACCATTACCATTTAAAATACTGCTATTCATTTTTCACCATGGTGATCTTATTTCCTTCTGCGACTTTGGGAATTGTATTCCTTTGTAGACCGCTTACATGCACAAAAAAACATATATAACAGGAAAGGGAAAACCCCAAAAGGCATAATAGTCCCTCTTTAAAGCAAAATTAGTTCCTTCAATGGTCTCCACCCTAAATGAATACTTATCTCTTGAAAATAAAAATGACCATCTTCAGTGACATAGAAATGAGCTACTAAAACAATCAAGCAGCCAATATAATACACAATACAAACGTATTCATTTTCGTTTAATGTAAAATCAACATGAAAAATTAATGATTTTTCCGCTAGCATTATGATACTGAGCTTCATTATGTATTAAAAAAAAGACTTCAAGGCCTCAGAGGATGAGTCATCCAGACCGAAGCAGCCAGCTAGTGCAGGAATGCAGTTAAAATGGAAATGATCATATAAAAACTTAACATAAATAGCGTGGCATTATTTCAGTGGTTGGTGGTTTTTGGAAAAAGTTGTTTGTTTAATTCCTCCATTCTCATTATTCCCAAGTTTCACAAAGGCAGCTAAGGACAGAGTCTCTGTAGTCGTGCCGACACATTTTGATCTGCCTAATCTTCTCAATAACAAGTCAAGTTGCACCAAAAACAAACAGTCCTCCTCCTGCCTGATTTCAAATAAGCTAGGTTTTTGTGACCTTGTTATTCTAAAAGTGCGGTCTGGGAATCCGCTGAAGCATCATCCATTATTTGTGGGAAATGTTGAATGAATTTATTCTCCTGCTGCCAGGATGCTTTGACCGTAAATCCTGAAATATGAAAAGTGATATTGTTTCTGATGAAACCACAGCCAGGAGAGACAATCTCAGTTTATCAAAGGGAAGGCCTTGAAGGAGACGTAGACTCTCTGTCGTAGCTCTGTTGTGTTCAGGGACCCGTGTCAGGCCAGTTTGGGAATACTCTGACCCTCCAGGGCACATAGGGGGCAAAGGTCAAGCACAAGGCCTCCAAAGCAAACCATAAGCAAAGGTGAGAGCCATCAATAATATGTGGTGTGTGTGTGTGTGTGTGTGTGTGTGTGTGTGTGTGTGTGTGTGTGTGTGTGTGTGTGTGTGTGTGTGTGTGTGTGTGTGTGTGTGTGTGTGTGTGTGTGTGTGTGTGTGTGTGTGTGTGTGTGTGTGTGTGTGTGTGTGTGTGTGTGTGTGTTATATGTAGGTGTGTTTCTCAATCTGTATTTAGTGATGTTTACATGAGGAACATCTGGATAAAGCCTCAGGTCACAGAGTGTGTTCTCATTACCAACACTCCATAAAAGGGCTTTCCCACGATGCAGTCTGGTGGGTATGACCTTGGGACATTGCAGAGACACACACTGCTAGCTGTTGATTCTTCTTTCTTGTGTTTTTGTTTGCATATTTATAAAGAAAATACAAAACAATAAACAGGATCCATGCATTCAAAACAATTCAGACCAACACTCATTGCAGCATGTCATCTAATCATGGCTCCATGGGTTAAAGGAAAACTGCCTAACTGACACCTTATTTTGAAATAAAATGGTCAGTAGTTTACGGAGAGAGTCATCTTTCTTTGTCCCTTTTAAATCGTGCCAGGAATTAATGAATTAATGTTTGTTAGATCATTTTGAAGGTCAAGAAAGTCAAGTTTGCGTTAAAACTGTTAAAATATAATGCTGGGTTCACACCGGACGCGATGCGATTTTTGGGGGCGGCGTGATTACATGTAAAGTCAATGCAGAGACGCGGACAGACGCGAATTCGCTCCGACTGCGCGCATGAAGCGGTTGATGCGAATGCCACGGCGCGATTGAGGCGATTGGAGGGGGCTTCGACAACCGCTCGAGTTCAATTTGTTCAACTCAAGCGTCAAATTCGCGTGACGCGATCTCGCGGTAGCCAATCAGCAGTGAGGATCTCAGCCAGCCGTCACTGACGTTGAACCAGAAAACCAAAACATCAGCCGTTAGCTGTTAGCCCTCAGAGCTAACAGCTCCTCATATCTGTTCAGAAACTAGACAAAAGTTAAACAAATACAAACCACAGACTGCCTGTGTCATGGCGAATACAGTCGCTGGTTTATTTATGTCTGTAGGCCGTTGTTGTGAGTGTGGACGGTCGGAGCATAATACAACGTTAGCTTAGCCAAACTCCATTCAGAAAACACACATTTTAAAAGGTTTTTCGCCTGCCGTCTGTCTGCAGACTTGTCAAAGCATTAATTCATGGTTTTTACTAACCGGTATCAATATGTTGTTACTTCGGCATCATTTTGAAACGTGCATTACAATTAAATCACGGTAAAATATGTAAAATATGCTGACAGGGTGAAAGTCGAGTGATTAGAGCGAAGCGAATATTCGCATCACGTCCGGTGTGAACGCAGCATAAGACTGTTACAATACAGAATTAAAAAGACTACACAACCAGAACTAAAACACCTGGGTTTGGTACAGGGATGTACTCTAACGATCACCATGACTTGCTTGTTCATTCATGCTTTTTAGTTGATAAAAAGACTACACAAGTCGATCAAAAACATCAGGTGTAACGTTACATTTGTGTGTGGAACATACAGTAGCTAAGTTACCCAGCTAGCTAGCGCAGGTGACCTATACGAGAAAGGAGATGTAGTTCACTACGCTGTTTCTCACAAAACTAAATGGAAGGACTTGACTTTCAAAATGATATTTTAAAGAGGCCCTGTTGTGCTTTTTGGGTTGACCTTTTCCTGTAGTGTGTAATATAGGTTTTAGTGCATGTAAATGGTCTGCAAAGGCTGAAATCCCTGTGTTCCCTCCATTAGACTCATTTGTTTACTTCTGGAACATAATGACATCACTATGTTACACTCACACTTCTATTGGCTAGTGCTCCAACACATTGTACGTGATAGGCTAAGGGGTTGACCAATTAAAGTTCATTAGAAGTGGGAAGTATTATGAAATGGAAATACTCAGATTGATTACAAGTACCTCAAATATGTATTTTAGTACAGTAATAAGTACATGTACTTAATTACTGTCCAAAAGTGCCCACATAAGATGAATGTAGTGCAATGTTCCCCCTTGCTGTCGTCACTGTAGAACAACAACAACAACACATGAGACACACAGACGCCTTCTGTTGTTCACTTGAATCTTTATTGTTTACATCATTCAACATAGATAATAAGTAACCATGTGGCAAATGTGTTTAAAATGAGAGAGAAATCAAATTAGCTGAGCCTATTGGTAAAACATTGCTTGACCTTGAGAGGTACAACACAGCTGCACGGACAGAGAGTTTTCCAATGGCAGGACACAGAAGCACATTTAAATCACCCTCCTCTTCTTCATCTTCCTCCTGCATTACATCCACCCTAAAGCCAGCAAATAATCACCCGTCAACACCGTCAATACTAGAGGTGAATGTGTACACTGATTAAAACCAACTATTTGTCTGTGTGTTGAGAGATATACCTATTATCCTAAATATCACTGATATACATACAGCAGGATGGTAGGGTCACAGTACTTCTGTAAACTGTCTTTACTAATCATACACCAATGATAAAACTTGCATCTAAAGACGATATGTATTTAAAAAAAAGAAAAACTGTGTGACTAGTATTTGTATACATGTGTGTATTTCCTCTACTAACCACAAATCACCCCCTCCCAAAAAAATATTTGGTACAATCTTGAGAAAAACAACAACAACCAAGTACAAAGGATTTGGAAATAATACAGAGAACATCTAATCTAACCATGCACGAAGTAAGGCAACCTACTGCAGATTTTTTTTTTTTTAAGATATAGAAAAAGATACAGTGTATGCACCGAGAGGAGTGCATCTATTCCTACCACACCATCAGCGCTGCCTGCTGACATTACACGTAGAAATGTTGGGCCGTGGGTCGCAGACAGACAGTCTAAAGTCATCTCTCTTGTACAGCAGAGCTTACTGGTAGTGTCGTCACTAACTTAATGCATCGTATGCTACAATAAAGCCTTATCGTGGACTTTGACAGGAAAATAGATGTATCAAATTCCAGATTTTTTAAACTACAGAGTTTTTTTCCCCTAACTATACATTCAATTTTGTTCTGCTGTTGTTTTTTTCTTAAGAAATACTTCAAGATGTATACTGACGTTCTGTTTATATATGTGTGTGTTTGTGTGTAGCTTGTGAAAGGATGGGTGTGTTTTACAAATCCTTGGTCTTGATGAGGGTGACCAGAGGCTTGTCGTCAGGACTGTAGTCCTCGTAGGCGATGGGAGTCGCATCGTACATGGCAGGCTTGGCCTTCTTGCCAAATCTAAAAAAATAAAGCATGACAGTGCTTGTTAGTACATAGAAGGAAAGTAACTAAGTATAATTACGCATCAAATCAAATCAAATCAAGTTTTATTTATATAGCACATTTATAAACGATTTTTGGTCGAGCCAAAGTGCTGTACATATAATAAAAATAGCCTACAGTAGAGACACTTTACAGCAAATACAACAGCACAGATTGTTCAGAATATCAGTATGAGAAAAACGCAGTGGCGAACCGTGTCTATCACAACTGGACCTTCTGTAGACACACACACACACACCCCCCCCGCCGCCGCCGCCGCCGCCACCCCCCCCCCCCCCCTAAAAACAATAAAACGGCATGAATTGCTTCGTCGCATTCATCTAGATCCTCTGTCTCGAGCCAGTTAACTAGCGGGCCTTCTAGAATACCCCTGGAACCGAGGGGAACTCTGAAAGAATACGCCCATTGGCTACAAATCAATATATGATTGGTTGATCAAACTGTCAGTCCAAACGTACGCTCTCATTCAGAGCAACGGCCAGGGCTTTCGATCAAGGATGTAGAATACCTTGGTTTAAGGAGATTCTACCCAGAGACCCAGAACAAGATCTGATTGGTTGCTTTCTTTTCTAACACAAAACCACTTAAATGCGTAGTGCATGGTCCGAGAAGGACAAACAAATCAACGTAACACTGTAATATTACAGATCAACAACACAGATACGATTCTCATTTATTCATTTTATATACATTTTATTTATATAATTAAATCAATGTTTTGTTTGTTTGATCTGAGTGTTCCAGGGTATTCTCTGAATACCTTGAAGACCTTGACGGTTCGCCACTGGAAAAACGACACCCTCTGTCCTTAGACCCTCACATCGTACAAGGAAAAACTTCCAGAGAAAAGCATGTACTGTAGCCTACTTAAGTACAATGTTGTACTTGACTATTTCCATTTAAGCTTTAGTAAGCCTACTTTTCAGATTCTGCATTTAAAAAACATTTGATACACTTCTATCATAATGTATTTATACAAATGATACTAGTGGACTAACTGTTTAAGTCACAAAGAAGGTGCATCTCTGAAGCTTCTACTGTATGTCTTAAAAACAGCGGTTGCTAACAAGTGACTAAATCAAGCTAGATGACATCATCAAGCCGAACATTAGCCTCCTTTAGCTTAGCGGTGTCAATGTGAAGTCATGTGATCATGATGAATTTTTTTTAAAGCATAATGTTGGCTTCAAACTTGTGGCAATTGCATAGACTTCAAAAATAATGAAAGCAGTGTTAATATGTGGAGATTATCCAGCTGAACAAAACGTGTAAGTATCATAAATATATTTTTGCCACAGGTCTTAGTGTCTTTTAATGGAAAAATCAAATTGCTTTTATTCGATGGAGCCCTTTGCGATGCTAACATTACATTACATTACATTGCATTTAGCTGACGCTTTTATCCAAAGCGACTTACAATAAGTACATTCGACCAGGAAGACACAACCTTGAAGAAAACAGAATCATATAAGTACATCAAGTTTCATAGAGTCAAACATTTCAAGTGCTACTCAACTGGCTTTAGGTAAGCCAGTCCTTTATTAGTATAAAAGTGCTTCGTTAATAGTTCTAACGCTCGAAGTGGAGTCGAAAGAGATGAGTTTTCAGTCTGCGCCGGAAGATGTGCAAGCTATCTGCCGTCCTGATGTCAATGAGGAGCTCATTCCACCATCTTGGAGCCAGGACAGCAAACCCACGTGTTTTCGCCGATGGGAACTTGGGTCCCCCTCGCAGCGAGGGCGCAACGAGTCGTTTGGCTGATGCAGAGCGTAGTGCACGCGCTGGGGTGTACGGTTTAACCATGTCCTGGATGTAGGAAGGGCCAGATCCATTCGCAGCATGGTAAGCAAGTACCAGTGTCTTGAAGTGGATTCTAGCAGTTACCGGAAGCCAGTGAAGGGAGCGGAGGAGCGGAGTGGTGTGGGAGAATTTAGGAAGGTTGAAGACCAGACGAGCCGCTGCATTCTGGATGAGCTGCAGAGGTCGGATGGCACATGCAGGTAGACCAGCCAGGAGGGAGTTGCAGTAGTCTAGGCGTGAGATGACGAGAGCCTGGACCAGAACCTGAGTCGCTTTCTGAGTCAGCTGGGGATGTATCCTCCTGATGTTGTAAAGCGTGTATCTGCAGCAACGGGTTGTAGCAGCGATGTTTGCAGTGAAGGACAGTTTGTTATCTAGGGTCACACCCAGATTCCTTGCAGTCTGAGTCGGGGAAACAACTGAGGTGCCGATGTTGATTGTTAGGTCAAGAGTGGGACAATCTTTTCCCGGGAGGAAGAGCAGCTCAGTCTTGTCAAGGTTGAGCTTGAGGTGGTGAGCAGACATCCACTGAGAGATGTCAGCTAGACAAGCAGAGATGCGTGCGACGACCTGGGTCTCTGAGCGGGGAAAGGACAGAATTAATTGGGTGTCGTCAGCGTAGCAGTGGTAAGAAAAACCATGCGGGCTAATGACAGATCCGAGCGAGTTTGTGTACAGGGAGAAGAGGAGGGGACCAAGAACAGAGCCCTGAGGGACCCCCGTAGTTAATTGACAAGGGTCGGACTCAGACCCTCTCCAAGTCACCCTGTAGGTACGGTCTTTCAGGTATGAGGTGAGGAGGGAAAGTGCAGAGCCTGAAACTCCAAGTTTTTGGAGAGTGCGAAGGAGGATCTGATGATTCACCATGTCGAATGCAGCAGACAGGTCCAACAGGATGATGACAGAGGAGAGGGATGCAGTGTGCAGTTCCTCAGTGACAGCAATGAGAGCAGTTTCTGTGGAGTGACCTGCCTTGAAACCAGACTGGTGCGGATCCAGAAGGTTGTTCTGATTGAGATAACAGGAGAGTTGTTTAAAGACAGCGCGTTCAAGTGATTTAGACAGGAACGGGAGGAGAGAGACAGGCCTGTAGTTTATAACATCAGACGGGTTGAGAGTGGGTTTCTTTAGGAGAGGGTTTACTCTTGCCTCCTTGAGACTGTTTGGAAAGTGACCAGAAGTTAGAGAAGTGTTGATGAAATGGGTGAGAAACGGTAGAATATCAGGAGCGATAGTCTGAAGGAGGTTTGAAGGGATAGGGTCCAGAGGACAGGTGGTAGGGCGGGCAGAGGTAATGAGGGTAAGAACCTCACTTGGAGAGAGAGGGGAAAAGGAGGTAAGTGTGTTGGTGCTAACTTCCAGGTCGGACTACAAACGTCATCACTGCATCACTTTTTTGTGAATAATTGGTGGAGTTCCCCTGTTAAAAACATGCAAATGAACCCAAAGCACCAACACAGAAATGGTTGTTTTTAATGACATCTACTAAACACTTTGTTGTAAATCAATGGATGTTTTAAATCCCCGTCACTGACCTGGCGTGGCGGATGGAGGCGATGGCGTTGCTGAACTCGCTGTCGATGCTGCGGCAGTTGTAGAACTCCTGGTAGGCGTGGCGTGACGATCCCTGGTACTCGATGCGGCTGATGCGGCAGATGCCCACGATGAGGATGATGAGCATGAGGACGAAGGCCACGCACAGCGCTCCGATGATGATGTAGAGGGAGTGGCGGGGCATGTTGGTCAGGGTGTCCTCCGTGTGGGCCGGCTTCCACTGCAGGTCTGAAATAAAGAAAGACGAAAGTATAATAATAATTCCAAAAAACTATAATAAAAATACAATAAATAAAAAATCATAAATATAATAATAATACACTTTCTTTTCTTTTTTTAATGTATTTTTTTACTTTAATTCTTAGTTTTTTGTTTTACTAATACGTATCATTTAAACATAATCTAATTAGATATCATTTTGTCAGGTCTGATAATAAATCCATTTCGATGAGCTGTTTTCAGTAAGGCATGTCAGTAGGGGCTTGGACTGTGAGCCGTAGGGTCGCCGGTTCAAGTCCCCGAACAGACCTAAATATAGAGTGTGGACTGCTACTTGGAGAGGTCCCAGTTCACCTCCTGGGCCCTGCCGTGGTGCCCTTGAGCAAGGCACTGGACAACCCCCTTCCCCCCTCACTCCCATTGCTCCCCGGGCGCTGTACAATAGCTGCCCACTGCTCCTAGTACTAGGATGGGTTAAAAGCAGAGAACACATGTCACTGTGTGTGCTGTGTGCTCTGCATGTGAGACCATTAAAGAGGGGTTTCATCCCTCCGATTCTATTCTATACTTGATTGTTGGAATAGATTTTTTATTGTATTTAAATAACGTTTATAATTGGCTAAATACATTGAGATTTCTATTTATTTGATTAATGATATTTTCTGAAATTATTAATGGTTTATTGTGATTTTTGAGTGACTGATACTGGTGGAAATAAATTCAGGTCAAAAT
This sequence comes from Gymnodraco acuticeps, assembly GCF_902827175.1. Classification (NCBI taxonomy): domain Eukaryota; kingdom Metazoa; phylum Chordata; class Actinopteri; order Perciformes; family Bathydraconidae; genus Gymnodraco; species Gymnodraco acuticeps. The sequence continues at coordinate 292,866 of NW_022990060.1, read as the reverse complement.
AACAAAAAAAAAGACTGTGCTGTGGCTAACAGGTTTATTTTGTCTTATAAGCTATTTCCAAATGTTGTCGACCCAAAAATGTAGACAAATGTAACCATATTTAACTCAAGACCTGTTTTAAAAAGGCTTACAATAAGAAAAATAAAGAATTTAGTTTGTGTGATATGTCTGTTGTTGTCCTCCAGCCTTTCAAATTCAGACAGACATTAAGAAGGAGAGAGGAAAACCCCCCAAAAAAACCCGACAGAGAGAGGGGGCATGTAGCTGTTTCTCATGTGAGATGAATAGCTGAACGCAGGTTTTGTGGCAGACTGACTTACGGATCTCACAGCTGGGCCCCACCCACCCAGGTGGACAGTGACAGGTGAAGCCGTTTGATTGGTCGACGCAGGTGCCTCCATGGTGACAAGGGCTGCTCTCACACTCGTTAACGTCCACCTCACACTTCTCCCCTAGAGGGACGGGAGAGGGTCAATAACAAGTAGAAGAAGCAGAATCTGAGGCGTACAGTTTTCATACTCCTTGATAAAGTTGTTTACAAAACCATGGACTTAGAAGCAAAATGCAGAATGTCATACATCAATATTATTTTAAAATAAGAAAAAGTTCTATTAACCCTCTAGGGAAATTGAGGTGTCAGAGCAGCGGCTTCAATAAGAGTGAAACACAGCATAGGACATGGAAGAGCTTATAAAGGGATACAAACAAAAAGTAAGTATGAATACAAATAACAACAATAGGTAAACACAGAGTAGCTGAATGGATATGAACAGTTATAGGTGCAAGTACAAGTCCAAAAAGATGTCTTTATTACATACAATTCAGGTCATAAAGATGTTTTTTAAGAAGTATGCTTTAAAGCCGTCATTGTGGAGCTGCTACTGGATACCACTGGCTCTTCTGATCTAATATTACTACAAAAAAAAAAACTGTCAACAAGGGCATCTTCTCGTTTAGTAATTATTATCTTGAATGCAGTCTATTAGAAGCATTGTTTACTATATCCTTACATATAGATTTATAACCATATACATTTTCAGTCGGCAGTAGCTCAGTCTGAAGGGACTTGGCTTGTGAACTTAAGAGTCGCCGGTTCAAGTCCCGATCAGACCAGAAAAACAGAGTGTGGACTGTTAGCTGAAGAGGTGCTAGAAGTGCTCGGAGTGTCCTTCAGCACCCCCCAATTGAGAAGAAGAAGAATTTATGAATCATCACAGAACAAACTGGGGCTGAAAAAACTCTGCTCTGGCACCTCTCCATAAAAAAAGTGCATGTGTACAGTATCTGTATGTGTGTATCAAGACCTAGTGTGTCCTTTGCATGTGTGCATGTGTTCTAACAGAGTGAAAAATGATTAATAAAGTCACTTCTTCTTAATTTCATTCCTAGGCGGTTAGTGTTCTGCCGATGCTCACCCAGGTATCCCGGCTGGCAGGAGCAGGACACGTTGAGCCCTTCGCTCTCACAGCGCCCTCCGTTCTGGCAGCGCATCTTCAGACATGGATCCTTGTAGATTTCACAGTGTCTGCCTGCACACACAGAACAGACCACATTAACACCACAACGTGCACTAGTCTACAGCAGCGGTGTCAAAACCACGGCCCGGGAGCCAAATGCGGCCCGCGGACCATCAGCTAATTCAAAAAGTATAATGAAATATGGCCCTCAAATGAGCCTTGTACTTGTCTGATATTGTACATCTCAAAATATGTTACACACCATTCATGTGTGAATGTGTGAAGTTGAAAACATGTTCTAACAAATTTAAGTTGATAAGAAAAAAGCCCAATAACACATTCACATAACAACCTTGAAATATACCCTTCATATTTATTCTTATTATAAGCAATCTGAAGCTTCTGTTTTAAGGAATGAGCTGCTAACAACATTAAGTAAACCCTCTGGACAGCTGTGATGGAGGCTGTTTTTTCTCACAGCATTCTCAAGTATCAAGAATAACTTACCTACATTGGATTGATTTTTCCAACTTGTAACTGAATTTATGAGGCTATATATCTCTCCTCTAATGAGCGACCCAGCCCTTCCTATATTTTTCTGTATGTGGCCCTCGGAGAAAAAAGTGTGGACACCCCTGGTCTATAGTATACAGAAGACATGCATCTAATAATAATAATAAACCCAAACTCAGACATACCTTCAAACTGTGTAGTGCAGACACACTCGTAGGCGTTGATGAGGTCCTTGCAGGTGGCGTAGTTCTGGCAGGGGGCCGACAGACACTCGTTGTACTCCTCCTCACAGTACAGCCCGTGGTAGCCTGAATGGGAAACAGAAATAGAGTATATTATCGAGTCATTAAATATTTAGTCATACTATACATTTTGCTGCATTGCCCTATTTTATCAAGGGGAGGGTTGAACTGTAAATGAAAGCTCTTTGGCTGTGATAAGCAGTTAATATAACTCATTCACATATACTCTACGGACCCTCAAAATAACTCTGCATTTTGTTTAGCATTTGGTGGCGCTATGGTACTTGCATAACTGTAAAAACAACCACAATCATGACCTTTAATCATCATAATCAATTCATTGCCTTCCAAAAAAAGGGATATACTTTCATGTAAATAAGGTATAATAAGTGAAAAAGGTGTGGTAAGGGGTTGCCTGAAGTCAGACTAAAGGTGTAGCACAGAATTGATTTGACAATGTATACAATATGCTTTAAACAACAGTCTAATGGTGTATGGCAATCTGGAGGACATTAGGATGGTTACGATTGGTCTAACATTTGTATTACTCTGTGCATGTGTGTAGACTTGTTTATATGTAAAGAAGGAGAAAGAGTGCACGTGTGTACTCTTGCCAGGGATACAAAAAATGCAGAAAGCAGGTTCCTCAAAAGGTTCCTACATTCATTCTCAATGTACTTCACCAAAGAACCTCATGCAGCACAACGGCTAACAGAGCAGCCACATATCTGCAAACAAATACAAGGAAACTTTAGATATCAATCACCTAACATTTATTAAGTGTAGGAATATATTGTCAGTCCAGTATTCTGCGACTGAGCTTCAATGGCATTGGACAGAAGGTCAAGTAGCATGCAGTGCTCCGTGTTTTCCATAGGATGGCAGCTGTGCAACATCTGAGAGCATGGTCAGTGCATGAGTCACAGGCAATCTATTATTCTCCAGTGACATTGAAGAACGAAGTAAAAACTAAAGTGTAATGTACAGATTGTATCTCTGATATGATACAGTTTGTGGGCTCGTCATTTAGATAAATCTGTTAAAAACAAGAAAGGACCTGAGGAAAGAGTGGATGTCAATTTATTTTATGAAAGTCACTGTGTATTAAATCTAAAAGGACTTTTGCTAGAAATAAATCAGTGGTGGTCAGTAACAAAGTACAACATAAAGTATATTGCTAATATTTATTTAGTTTTTTCTTAAGTAAGACAAATAACAAAACATGTAATCAAAGTGTCTATTCTAATATTTAGTTGTAATGTATGTCAAGAAATATGAAATTATAATATCTAATACTATGTCTTTTCAAAAAAAAACATTTGAAAAGACATAGTATAATATGTACTTAGGGGAATTCATCCACAGAAAACACACTGGACGCTGCATTAGGTCAGAAACCAGAGGAGACTGTGAGGTCCACCGCAGACGGACCACTTTTGGACAAAATGTCCTCTCCGTTAAAGGCAGCTCTTTGTGGAATAGCCTCCCAACTGAGACACGGGATTGTCCCACTCTCAATAGCTTCAAAGGTCAACTCAAAGAATGGTTGAGAAACAAAAAGACGTGCAATCACCGCGAAATGCACTTTAACACAGGGGTATCTCCTCCTGTACTTTAGGTAGCTCTTGTATCTCCTCTTGTACTTTATATGTCGTTGCTGCTACATTGTATAACCATGTCATAAATACTTGTGTGTGCTGCTTTTGCTCTTTTGCACCTTTTGCATATCATGTATTTTGTTTTTGCTATGTTTGTAAAATGTAAACTTCTTAAATGTTTTATGTGAGGGACTGCGGATGGAAATTAGCTCAAAGCTAAATCTGGCACTGTTACGCTTGACACATTTGAATGTTTTAAGTGTTCATTACTGTGCATGGTCCCTGCCAAATAAACGATTAAATAAATAAAAATGTAGCAAAAGTATTTAAAAAGTCATAGTTAACAAAATCATAGTATAACACAAAGAACATGTAAAAAAGTATATAAGTTATAATGATGTACTTTCCCACTCCCAGCTGCACTTCATAGAGATGCTCCACCATGTACAGTTTGTAAAGTACATGACTGGAGTAGCAATCTGTTTTCATTAGCTCCGCTCCCACTGACTACGTTTCTCAGTTGGGTCCCAGCGCTGACGAAGTTTCAAAACAATCCCTCCCCGGGCTTTAGCTAACGTGTGTTTAGGGATGGAGAGGAATTAATGAGGAGCCCAGTTAGAGCCTCTAGGGTCTGTGAAATGCCAGTGAAATGTCAAGTGCCTTTCCAAGACTCGCTCTGCATGCCGGCTGGTGTCCTGGCAGCCGCTGACGGGAGCGGGATTACAGGAGACTGGAGGATGGATCCGTCTACATATCAGCTCCTCAGCAGCTTTCTGTCACGCATTTACACAACATACACACTTACACAAGGCAGATTAACACACACACACACACACTGCTGTATTCATGTAATTCACATAAATACAGACGCTCATATGTAACTCATACCTAAATGACCAGATGGCATTTATGAGGAGGTGGAGAAAAAGGTCAATTTCGGTCCAAAATATTTAGTATGCAAGGTTGGTAATATGTGTTTCTTTATTAAGGAGTGCAGATTTAACAGATAATACAACCATTTTTCACATTTCCTGGTTTTGCACTACCACCCCTCTTATAAGAAAACAAATGTGTTTCTTTCTTACAAATGAGCCAAGATTTGTTTTGAATGGTTTTATATGAGAGGCCTTATATGCTTTTTGGGGTTTTCCTTTTCCTATAGCAACTTTTTAAACAATAAAGAATGTAAACATGTCACAGTAGAGGCACAATATACCCATATAAACCTAAAAATGAGCTAAATATGTCCTCTATAAAAGAGGTGACCTTGACAATGATATGTCTTTTTAATTACTTTACTTTTAAGCAAAAAGCAATTACATATTCGTAACATACTGCAATATGGGAAATCACAATTTGATTATTCCTTATTCTTTGGAAATCATTAAAATGTTTCTACTGGCCACAACACCACATATCTTCTTCTTGAATCTTAAATAATGGTATTTATTTAGCAAAGCGCTAACATACAGTATTACACAATACGCCATCTCTCATAATTATGATTCTTGTGCTATTGTGTGTGTGTGTGTGTGTGTGTGTGTGTGTGTGTGTGTGTGTGTGTGTGTGTGTGTGTGTGTGTGTGTGTGTGTGTGTGTGTGTGTGTGTGTGTGTGTGTGTGTGTGTGTGTGTGTGTGTGTGTGTGTACACGCCTGTTTAGTCTGCAATGCTAATTAGGAAACGCCAACTCACAAATCCCATTAGACAGGGTGGTCTGAGTGCAGACATTTGATTGGACGACAGCATCTGCTCAATCAGCATGGTCACAGCCACAGACAATTGATTGGGAGCCAGCCACAAACACACACACAAACACACACACACTTCTTCACCATGGCAACCAGGCAACGGAGGAATAAAGGGGAATGAGGTGGAGTGAACGGCAGGAAGATAATGGACAAAGGGACAAGGACTAGAAGGAACAAAAAAAGAAGAGAAATGCAAAATACATAAAAAAATATGACTGAGGATGCGAGGAAGAAAATAGATATCTGAATAATTGGAAAGAAGCGGTTGACTGCTCCGCACGGCAGGACACAGCGAGAGTGAAAGCTTTTGAATATACATGAGAAACATGACTTGTGGGGGGATTATCGACTCAAGCAATAACTTTTAAATATTCAGGAAACTTGTTTCTTGGGCTGAAAAAGAGCTAAAAAAAAGCCTAACTTCAAACCAATTAGTGATAAATAAAGTGGTGTACCTCAGGGATCAGCCCTAGGCTCCCTTATGTTTCCCCTTAATGAAATAATGTGCAAATATGGTATTAATTTCCCTTCTATTTTGATCAAACACAACTCTATGTACGTGTAATCCAAATGACCTTTTTAAAACTGCTAAATTTAGAGGCAGGTTTATCATGACATTTAAAAAAGGATGCATATGAACCTTTTGCTGTTGAATGCATACAAAAACGTGTTGAAGGTCTAGTCAAAAATGTGCATTTGTAATTCTTTATTTTTTTAATTTATTGCCTAACATTTAATTTCAGCATTTTTCATTTAAGGAATTGCCAAAATCCAACGTTATTACATGGCTTAGTTGAATACTCGATTCTGATTGGTCAATTTGGACACTCCAGAGGTCTCGCTAGCAGAACGTTGCTAAAGAGGATGCTCCTTAGTTACAGTATGTGGAGTCATATCAATCTGCAGAAAGATGTCCGGTCACTTTAACGTCTGCTGCGGACAACCATCAGAAAACACAGTTGAATACTTTTTGAAGAAGAAGACAGGAAGTAAACACCAAAGGGAACAGCAGAAGAAGACAGACAGGGAGTAAACACTAAGAGGAAAACCTTAATTAATTAATTTGTATTCCCAGAAAGAGACAGTAAGAAGCCGCTATGCTGCTGATGAAGGGGAATGAATGGAGGCATCAAGATAGAGATCCAGATGTTGATTGGCTCATATTAAACTGACAGACTGTATAAACAGAGAGCAATAGGGGCAAAGTGTCTCATTACGTTCATGGGCCACTGGGAAAGTAATCTATTTCCCAATCCCGGCTAGGTAATAGCAAGACAATGGATTATGAAAAGTCATCATTCCACTCAATTGATTTCATCACAGAGGCATCGGTGCGAGTGCAACGATCGCCCCTTTCTAAAAATAACTCATCATACAGACGGTGGAGAGTTGCTGCTGCTTTGAGGCTGAGACAAAGTCATCGTCTTTTCAGTTCTAACTAAGCTTTATATGCTGGTTGCAAAGCTGGATTAAGAGCGTTGATGAATTAGGAACAAGGTGTCTTTAGATGGATTTCTTAATGGCTCAAGGGGTCCGAGAGCCCACACTGGAAAAAAACAAGTTATACAAAATAATGAAAACAAGCTGTTTTCACTTGAAATAAGTACAAACATCTGCCAATAGAACAAATGAAAATTAGCTTGGTAAGAGAACTTGAAATAAGACGGGATATTGTGGTGTCTAGACATTTGTGTTAAGTTCATTGATTTAGTTCAGTCCTTTTGTCTTGTCTTGTGATTTCCTGTTGTATTTTGTAGTAACCTTTCCCCCTCGTTTCAGAGCATTCCTGCCCTTGTGTGTTTTTCCCTCCAGTGGGATTGTCAACCCCTCCCTTAATTGTTTCCACCTGTGTCCCCTTACCTAGTGTGTATATATAGTCTGTGTCTCCCTTTGTCCTGTGCCAGTTCGTCTTGTCTCGTCAAGCCTGCCAGTCATTCCTTGATCGTGTTAAGTATATTTTTGATAGTAGATGTTTTTGTTTAGAGTTTTGATCTTCCAAGTAAGCGTTTTGTGTTTTGACCTTAATTAAAAGACCTTGTTAATCCTGATCTGTTCCTGGTGTTGTGCATTTGGGTCCTGAGCCTTGTGACATTCTTAACAGATATTTAGATAAATCAGATCTTGTAATTAGCTGGTAGAACTCATTTTGAACTATATTTGACCAGAATCAGGAAATGTTGTGTTACAATAAAAGCCGCAAATACTCAAAACGTTTTCTGTTTTCTGATGTTAGTTGGTGATTTTAAAATAAATGTGTAAAACTATATGTGTTTCATCTGAGATACGACTCAAAATAAGATTATTTGACTTAACAAGATGATGCATCGTCTAAAAACAAGACCTGATATCTCACTGCAGTGTTACTTCTGAAGTTAGTATGTCTTATATCAGGTGTGAAGAAATATTCTGACTAGATATTAGACAAATATATATAGCAAGATTTCAAGTTTTTGTAGTGCAAAGGCATTAGCTTCTGATTTTTGGTTGGAAAGTGGAAGTGGTAATTCAAAAGTAAGAATGTATTACTTTGGCCCAAGGTCTGTTATAATGAAGTATCTATTAAAGTCCATTTCCCTTTTACATTACATCAAGTGCAATCAATCCCTGAAGATAATGTCTCAGAACAGCAAGAAACCTGCACCTACATTAGTTTTAAATAAGCCAAACCATGTTAAGTACTTTTTTGACACACATACAGCACCACAGCTTTCCCATGACTTCTTTCTATAGGATGTTGAATAGTATTTGTTGAGAGAAAGGTGAAGGTGGATCAGCTGTGGCAGGAGGCTTTGAGGAACAAAAATGACAGGTTTCCATCTCTAGCATGAACAACATACATTCAGGATCTGTCACGGCTGGAGGGCAAGGTACACAGTAGTGATGTTACGTATTGTGCCGAGGCTTCGGAGCGTGTGTCGAGTAATCCCCGAAGCTTTTTGTGAAGCATGTATCGAGGCTTGTATCGTTTTGGGCCAGTGACGTCATCGATGACAAACGAAGCCTCGCTGCTTGTCGATACCACGTGACTGCTTCAGGAAGCCATTCAGATCGGTTGAACCGTTGAACCACAACGCTCATAATACCCATGGATGTATGATAAGAACCATATTTCCCCTCCTGTACCCGGGCCCGGTGACACGATGGAATCAAGAGAGCTCAGACCCTCACTTATATAGAGGTCGGAACATGTCATAAGTATAAATAAATAAAAGTATAAATAAATGTAGGAATAAATACAGGACTAAATATATTTCAGTGTTTTCAGAAAGGTTTAGTGTACGTGCTGTGGCTCAGCTGAAAAGCAGTTGACTCTCAACCGCAGGGTCCCTGGTTCAACGCCTGAACAATACGTCTTTGTTGTTGTTTACAAAACAAAGTAAAAATAAGGCAAGGAAAAAAACACAAAAATCCCTCTGAACAAAGAACCTTCCAACAACATCAAATAATCCCACAAAGACCAACAGAAAAACCAGAACCTAAATGCACACAAACTAATCAACTGAACAAGACACAGGTGAGAGGGGAGGAGACAACACCGGGCACCAGGTGCACACAATCAGCAGAAACAGACAAGATGGGAAACACAGACAGGAAACCAAAGACAGAACCAGACATGACAAAAACAGACAGATCGTAACAGGATCTCTTTTGAACTAAAAGCCCAAATCTTGCCCTCATTTCTCTTTCTGAATTTACATTTATATAATGTTGTATCTGTGTGTCATCTTATGAAGATGGCTTGAAAAATTAATACAAAGTTGATAAACAAATTGAGAACAATTTTAAGTGTGTAAAAAAAAATGGTCCAAGAACCCTAAATTACATACTGTACATTCAAACGGGCAAATTCCTGCTACACACATTCTTCTATTATGTACATACGCTTTACATATATCCAGAGGTGGAAGAAGTACTCAGATCTTGTACTTGAGTAAAAGTAGAAGTACTCAGATCTTGTACTTAAGTAAAAGTAGAAGTACTCAGATCTTGTACTTAAGTAAAAGTAGAAGTACTCAGATCTTGTACTTGAGTAAAAGTAGAAGTAGGCCTACTCAGATCTTGTACTTGAGTAAAAGTAGAAGTAGGCCTACTCAGATCTTGTACTTGAGTAAAAGTAGAAGTACTCAGATCTTGTACTTAAGTAAAAGTAGAAGTACTCAGATCTTGTACTTGAGTAAAAGTAGAAGTACTCAGATCTTGTACTTAAGTAAAAGTAGAAGTACTCAGATCTTGTACCAGAGTGTACGAATGCTCTGTTAGAAGTAAAAGTCCTTCAATCAAAAATGTTACTCAAGGAAAAGTACAAAAGTATAAGCATCAAGTCCCTCAAAATTGTACTTAAGTGCAGTACTTGAGTAAATTAACTTAGTTACTTTTAACTACTGCATAAATTATAAAATCTTAAAACGAGATGAGCTGTCCCCCCTCACACCGCTAAGTGATTTTGGATAAACTTGGCACCTTAAGCCTTTACAAAAAGCACAAAAAACCTCACTGCTCACCTGGGACGCACAGACACCTGTAGCTGTTGCACACAAATAATAATGCAAAGTTGAACAAATTAAGAAAAATCGTGGAACAAAATTGTCGAAGAACTAGATTACATGCATTCAAATTAGCAAATTCCTGTAACATACGCACTTTACATACGCATTACATATATCCAGATTTTGTACTTAAGTAAAAGTAGAAGCACCAGAGTGTAGGAATACTCTTAGGTGAGATAAGTCCTTCAAAATTGTGCTTAGGTGCAGTACTTGGTTACATTTACTTTCATATAAATCTGAAAATCTTAAAACGAGCTGAGCTGTCCCATCTCTAAGTGACATTGGATAAACTCGGCACCTGAAGCCTTTACAAAAAGCACTTAAAAGCCCCGCTGCTCACCTGGGACGCACAGACACCTGTAGCTGTTGCCCACGCTGCGGCAGACCCCGTGGGCGCAGGGGTTCAGGGCGCAGAAATCCACCAGCTGGGCGCACGTGGCGCCGGTGAAGCCCGCCGTGCAGCTGCAGCCGAACCCCAGGGGGCCGGGACCCTGAGCGTAACACGTCCCGTTATTATGACAGGGGCCGGAGGCACAGGGGTCCACCTTCTGCTCACAGGTAGCTCCCTGGTAGCCTGCAGAAGGGAGAGGGAATGGTAGAATGGTATACTATCAAATAAATTACAATCTTCCTACCTCGGGCGTCAATATGCTGGCATTTCTTCTTGTGTTTTTTATCAAATCAAATCAAAATGTATTATAGCCCCAAATCGCAAGAAATGCCTCAAAGAGCTGTACAAAGCAAACAAAAACAAAATACAAACGTCAAAGCATAAAAACTATAAAAACATTATACATCAACATAAGTATTGCCATGATTTATGATTTTGTTTGTTTATATTTCGTATTTTCCGGTTCATATTTTAATTTTGTGCCTCTACTTGAGATGTTTACGTGCTTTAATGTTGACAGCGATAAAAGAGCGTAATTCAATCCATGCAGACAAAGCATGAATCTGGGGAAAAACGTGACTTGGGTTTGAAAAAGAGCACAACAATTTTTTTAAACCAATTAATGATAAATAAAGTGGTGTACCCCAGGGATCTGTCCTTGGATCCCTTATATGTTTCCCCTTAATGAAATAATGTGCACATATGCTATTAATAACTGCTAGAATCCACTTCAAGACACTGGTACTAGCCTACCATGCTGTGGCTTCCTACATCCAGGACATGGTTAAACCGTACACCCCAGCACGTGAACTCCGCTCTGCATCAACCAAACGACTCGCTGCACCCTCGCTGCGAGGGGGACCCAAGTTCCCATCAGCAAAAACATGTCGGTTTGCTATCCTGGCTCCAGGATGGTGGAATGAGCTCCCCATTGAAATCAGGACAGCAGAAAGCTTACACACCTTCCGGCGCAGACTGAAAACTCATCTCTTTCGACTCCACTTCGAGCGATAACATTACTAACAAAGCACTTCTCTTCAAGTTTGTATCTTCTTGGTCGAATGCACTTTTTGTAATGTAATGTAATATCACTGCTACTTTGATAAAACACATGTTGAATTTAAAAACGAGAAATGGCTCTCATTGTGCCTTTAAGCCTCACAACTGCCCACATTTGTAGAAGCAGCTGTGTGGATAATGTACTGAAACAAAGACATCAAGAAGACACCACCTTTTGTTCCTTCTTTGTTCCTTTTCTCATCATCGTTAGAGCCAAAAAAAACAGCAGCTTATCAGAGTATTAATGATTGCTTTTACAGGGATGTGTTAAAGGAGGATAGTTGTGTTTCAGTCATGCGTTCACTTCTCTTTGTTGGGTTCTTCACATCTTCTCATTAGTGTGCGAACCTCTGCTTCTCTCACCTATATCCTCCACATCTAAAAATAACTTCCTCCCTTTATTCTCCACCCCTTCTCCTCCTCTGCCTTCACTTCCCCACGAGAGCTGCCATTGTACTGCAGCGGGAGAAACACTACACTATATGAACACTAAAGTTGTGTGTGTGTGTGTGTGTGCGTGTGTGATTTACAGTAACACTGTAGTAGATTCCTGTGCCGACTGCATGGCGGTGCCAACTCAATTGAGCTAATGAAGAGATCTCTCTCAAGCTACCATTGATCTGCGAGACTTTATTTCACCGTGAGAGGAGGACATTTATCATTCGGTTGCAGAGAGGCAGGAGTCGGAAGAAAATCTCACCCGAATCTCTCTTTCTCTCTCTCTTTTTCACTGCTCTGCCTCAATCATATGCTTGCAAACACACATGTTCCTACATCTAAATCACATGTGTCAAACTCAAGGCCCGGGGGCCAAATCAGGCCCTTGGTGGATTTAATTTCGGCCCGCAGGATAATTTCTAATTACTATTAGATCTGGCCCGCTGGTATATTGCACGCACACCTTCACTCCATCCTGAGGGTCTCCTCCGCTCAGAGCCTGAGCCCAAACATTGATGAACTTGTACGATGTGAGGGTCTAAGGATAGAGGGTGTCGTTTTTTTAACATACTGATATTCTGAACAATCTGTGCTGTTGTATTTGCTGTAAAGTGTCTCTACTGTAGGCTATTTTTATGATATGTACAGCACTTTGGCTCGACCAAAAATCGTTTATAAATGTGTTATATAAATAAAACTTGATTTGATTTGAACTTGAACCCAAGATGAGATGCCAAGTATCTGAACTAGCATCACAGAGCAGCAACCTGAGTTTAATGGATGTTTCCTTCTGCACTTTCTCTCACGACAACAGCTGTTGTTGGCCTGTGGAGAAATGTAATCATAAGAAATGACTGAGGAAAAGCTGCAGATAGAGCCATAAGAAATGAATGCAACTGATTATTTAATGTTGTTTTTATAGGCAATAATTTAAGCTTTGTTAGTTCCAGGTTTAATATGTGCAATAAGTTCATTTCAATAAGTTCTGCAATAAACATTGAACCAGTCCGGCCCTCGACTAGTACCCATTTCTTAATTTTGGCCCACTGTGTATTTGAGTTTGACCTCCCTGCTCTAAATGAATGATTTGGTATAAAAGCTAAACAAAAATCCCTACTAATTTCTGTTTGAAGCTAATGCACCTGCAGGAATCTTGCTATTCTGGTTGATCTCCCTTAGCGTAAGTGTATCTGCACAAAGCAACGGCTAAATGTAACGTAATCTATTGGTTGCATCATGTTTTAATCCCCTGCTTTCATCTGTGTTTAGCAACTTAGCTCTGCATGTCATATTCCTCCTCTTGAGCTCAACATCTTACTGTTTGTTTGTCTAAATATCCACACAAACACACGCTTTGTGACAAGAGACCTGGCTGACTTAGAGGAGTGTGTTCTCACATGCCGCTGGCAGTCAAACCTGCCAACATTAAAAGCAGTTAACAGTTTATATTTAGCCGTCGCTCCCCCGCCCTGCGCTTTATGACTGGAGGCAGTGCTGACACCCACACCTCCTTTCTGTCAGTGTGTGTACGTGTGAGTGTGAGTGAAGTAAAGTTAAAATAAGTGTGAGCGTCTCTGTGGAAGAGTCAGAGTACAAAATGTACTTTAGCACATCTGTGGAGTTCATTTCGTTAATGGTGTTCGTCAGGGGCGGACTGGGACAAAAAATCAGCCCGGGGATCTCGACCGGCCCACTTCGGTACCGCTAGTACATTGTCAACGGGGGGGTGCTGGTGACTTATCCGACCGGCCCACCTCGGTGCCGCTAGTACATACCGCTAGTAAATTGTCAATGGGGGGGGGGGGGTGCACTTCGGTACTAATGAAGTCCTAAATGTGTGTTAAGTGGGATCCAAACAAAGAGACTGGTAGCGGCGGAAATGGATGCAGGAGGAACAACATTAATATTTGGAATTTATACATAAAGCACTCTTTGACTTTGGATTGTTAATAAATTCCTTCTTTGATATGCAATGAAGTAATGTTCTTTTATACTTTCAACTTTAAATCCATCGTTACATGTTATAAGAAAAAGATGTGTGGATGAAAAACGTATCTTCTACGTTTGATTCTGTGTTTGAAACAGACATCTGAAGCATTTTCCTCTGATGTGTTCATCAGTATGGACGAACATCTTTCTCTTTCTCTCTCTGTGCTTCTGTAACAAACACTGTTTCTGTCGATAAGGAGGACTTTAAATCGACTTCACTTTATTCCAGGGGTGTCAAACCTCTCGGGCCACATTAGCATCATGGTTGCACTCAAAGGGCCAGTTTTATATATAAGACTATATAAAAATACATATATAAATATTTAATCATATAAAATAATGTATATTACATTATTGCATTGGATTATTATCGGATAGGGTAATAACTATATCATTAACTACGTCTGAAAGCAGAAGTCTGGGGCAAATAATTGCAAGTCCCTTCAGTGAGAATGTCACAAAATTATTTAAAAAGAAAAGCCAAATTCTGAAGAAAAAGAAAGTCAAAATCAAAAAAATAAGTGACATTTTGAAAAAAAGTCAAATTCAGAGAAAAAGGCAAATTTGAGATGCATTGTGGGACATGTAGTTTATGGGCAACGTGCTTCTGTAAATCGGCATGTAACCGTATAATAAACATATTATATTCTTTGCAAGCTCTTGCGGGGCCACATGAAATGAAGTCGCGGGCCGGATTTGGCCCGCGGGCCTTGAGTTTGAAACCCCTGCTTTATTCCCTTGAATCGTAAATTAAATGTGAACAATATGATTTTCAACCTTTTAAAAAGATCCAGTGGTGTCAGATAGCAGTCACATAAACGTTGACCGAAACCTTTCCAGAACGATGGAAAAAAGGGATTTTATTTATTTATTAGTGTGTGTTTTCTTCTCTGTGAGTGTTGTTCAGCTTTTTCACTCAGTTATTGATTGATCATTTGTTCAACAGCGTGCCGTGTGCCGAGACATCCTCATGTATGGATTTCCTATTTTGAGGTTGAAGGCTAAGATGGCCTTTTTTTGGTGCATTTCCATCAGATTCTATTTTCAACATATTTTGCATCTGTGTTCATCAAGGGCGAACACTTCCTTTAGCGACTCCTAAGGATTCTTGAAATTGATTATGCTCAGGTTTAACGGCAGATGGTGTTTTATTCAGTACAGATTGTAAAGTAAAGTGCATTTACTTCATTTGACTATTGATGCTTTATTACAATCTTCCATACACTTTATTAAAACAGTAAATAATTTCCTCTTTTCACCCTCTGTCTGAAACCAGAGTCTGCTCTGATTGGTTAGCTGGCCGGCTCTGTTTTGATTGGTCGACCGCTTAGAGATGTCCCGCCCCTTACCCTATCACGTACTATGTGTTGGAGCGCTGGCCAATAGTAGCGTGAGTGTTATAGTGATGTCATTATGTTCCAGAAGTAAACAAAGGAGTCCAATGGAGGCGTTTCAGGCAGAGGGATGGAGGGGGGATTTTAGCCTTTGCAGACCATTTACATGCACTAAAACCTATATAACACATTACAGGAAAGGGAACAACCCTAAAGAACATAATAGGGTATCTTCAAAGTAAAGACGCCAAATAATCGAATATTTTTCATGACATCTTTAAAGGGCCGCTTTTGACAAACTCTCGCACTGATTAAAAAGTGATGGCCTTCTCCTCACCCCTGTTTCTCTCTCGTTAAGAAGACACACGAGTGATGGATTATGAATTCCTCTCCTCATTGGAGACCTTGTTTTTCTCCAGCTGCACATCAGTCAGTGTGAGCACGGCCTCCTCCAGTTTGAGAATAAAGTGACTGCCTGGAGCGGTATGTACGGGGAACAATGAAACCGCCTCCATCTGCTGTTCCTTTATTTATGTGGCCAGGTCCATTGTTAGCTAATGTTTTCCCTGCATTCTCTGTATATCCCCACTCTACATACGCAGTTCACGATGTACGCCGGGCTCTTGTGGAGAAACGCTGCTCTGGCAGAAGTTTTTGCGGTCACAGATTTCCCCGGAGAGGCGGATGCAGGTCGCTGAGGCTATGAAGACTAATTAGAATAGAGAAGGAAGGTTTAAATTAAGCATCTCTGTGGCACAGATACTGTTAACCCGCAGCACACACCGAGCGGATAATAACTGGATTCAGACAGCCGAAAAACACACATACGGCTGCTGGATTTAAAGAAAAATCTGTCTCTTTTTACTCTTTTTTCCCCATGACACACCAACGAGACGCTTGAGTTATGTTATGAGTGTTAATATCTTAGAAAGGACACCAATGCCTTTAATGCATTATTACTTATATTGCGTTATAATTGGCTTGAAGTACACTTATTTAAATAGTAATAAGGACTTATTCCCATTCATAATGCTTCATAAAAAAACATTTTTAAGAATGCTTTTCAAGGGCAAGTATCATATCATATGTGTAATAATAATATAATAATAATAACACAACATAGCGCTTTTCCCACTGCTCAAAGACACTTTACAGACAATCAGAGAAGAGCGTAAAAATAAATAATAATACTGTGTTGTCATTCTCATGGTTGTTATACATTTGGATTAAAATTAAAACCACTTTATTAATCCCTGAGAGTAAATTCACCCACACATGGGATGAGATTAGACATTATGTATCCCATTAGTTGTTGTTGTGAGCGGTTGCAGTGCAAAGTAGGAAAGGATACTTTCTTGTTGCCGCTGCTTTTAATTGAACTATTCACATCTTACACTGCACTGTAACTTTGATGCATGTACCTGTGTTATTCATGTTTTATTATCTTTGCTTATTAATGTTTCCAATGTGTTTAATGCTCTTAAAGGTGGGGTAAGAATGGAGAAACCAGCTCGAGTGCGCTAGAATTTGAAAATACACAACCGGAAACAATCTGCCCCTTCCTTCAGACTTCCTCACAGAGCCCCTCCTCCAACACACATGAACGCGCACATGACCAATGAGGGCACGAGATAAGTTTGTGCCCAGATGGAAGGCTGACAGGCAGGTAGGCCATCCAGTTACTTTACCCGGGCCGGCTCAGATGATTGGTCGTTCTTTTTACAGCGCCACGGCTTCCACAGATGAATTTTTTTATGTATTTATTGTCAAAGCATTTAATGTATTCATTGGCGCGTTGGTCATCAGATCAAGGGGCGTTGGTGAACTCCAGTTCGAATCCCGCCTCGGCCGTCACTGCGTCAGGCCGTCGTGTCCTTGGGCAAGACACTTTACCCGCATTTGCTCCTGTGGGTAATGTCCGCAGTAATGACTCTTACATGTCTAATATGTGTAATGTGTAATCGTAAAGCGCTTTGAGCACCTGTAAAAGCGCTCTAATAAAAAATGTAATGCATTATTATTATTATTATTATTGCTATCGGGATGTTAAGAGCATTCCATGGAATATAACAACAAGTGTTTCTGAAATAAATGACATACCCCACCTTTAATGTCTTTCATTTTTGTAAAAGCACTTTGAATTGCCTTGTGTTGTAAAGTGCTAAATAAACTTGCCTTGCCTATATGTAGAGAGGAAATCAATGAAATTGGTAATGGTAAGAAATACAAATATGTATAAATTGGGTCGCTGTATAGCCGGTAGAGCTGACGACCCATATATTAAGGCTTGGTCACCGAGCGAAGGACCTGGGTTCGAATCCCGCCTGGGACAATTGGCCGTCTATCTGTCTCTGACTCACCGTTTTTTAAAAGCTAAATATGAATAAATAGTGGCGTTACCTTCGGGGCAGTAGCAGCGGGGCCCGGCCAGACTGCTGAAGCACGTGGCTCCGTTCTTACAGGGCTCAGAGACGCAGTGATCCACCAGCAGCTGGCAGCGCTCCCCTTCATAACCTGACACACACACAACAAATAAAGATTATAATCAGACTCCTTCATTCAATTTGGCCAGATGCTGCCAAAAGTGACCCGATTAGGCTAGAACATATAGAAGAACAAAGTGAAGAAGCACTACAAAGGCATGATGTGACAATAATATGATACAATACAGCTTTATTTATGAAGCACTTTAAAACCTCCAGACCAAAGTGCTGTACACTCAACAAAACAGCACAGCTCACACACCATAAAACAAGTCAAACACAATAGACAATTTAAATGCAATAATTCAACGGTGTATTTTCTTTCTTGCTTTTAAAATGTTTGAGGAATGATTTCATTATGTTTACTTTGATGTAAATGTTTGTCTGTTGTCTATAATATAAATGTTATGTGAAGAGGAAGAGTACCAGCTAAAAAATTACAATGTAAATAATCCATCAATGTCCGCAAAATGCACTTTTATCCAGCACCTAGTTCAATTAAATTGGTTGTTTTTTCCCCCTGTTTTTCTAACACAGCTGCTCACAAAGGGCTCTCTGATGTGGAGCGACAGCCAATCAGTGGTCGGCTCCAACATTTACCTTCTGACCTTCACTTCAAGTCCATGTCGTAAAATGTATCTGACAAGGTCAAAGGTTTAAAGCGATCTCTGCTCCTGTGCTCTTATTCAGAGATGTTCGACAATATGAGACCTCACAGTTTGACTGAGACTCTTTAGGAACTGCGATGGGAACACATTTAATCGAGTAAGAAACAACATTCTGTCTAAATCTAAGATTCTGAACTTCCAAAATTGGTTTATCTATTTGTTTTCTGCTTATTTGTTGTAATGTAAACTGTTGGGAAAATACTGAATGTCCTCTTCCAATATGAGAGTAACATGATAACAAAGGTTTCCCAACTGTAGCTGTGAACATGACAGGATGTGTGATTACCTAGAAGAGCATCAGGACTGTTTGAGGCAGATGATAGCTATGTGATTAACATGATGATTCAGCCTCTATGGAGATAGACATCAAGCATGCTCATTTCTGACGTGGAGCTAATCTGAAGTAAACATTGAATACTGCTTTCTATTCCTCCATCTTGTGACTGTGTAACTCCCTCTCTTGGATATCAGCATGTGAAGGACACTGCTCAGGAACTAGTTGATGCTCTGTATGTGATGACTGCTTCCATTCTGGAGAGGATCACAGATACATGGATCCTGAGGTTGAAGCCAGTGATTATTAAAAATGTTAAGTATTCAGAAAAAGTGAGCATTTTGATAAAAAGTGAGAATTTTTTGAGATTTTGATAAAAAGTGAGGATTTTGAGATTTTGATAAAAAAGGGAGAATTTTGAGATTTTGAGAAAAAGTGAGGATTTTGAGATTTTGAGAAAAAAGGGAGAATTTTGATAAAAAGTGAGAATTTTTTGAGATTTTGATAAAAAAAAGTGAGGATTTTGAGATTTTGAGAAAAAGGGGAGAATTTTTAGATTTTTAGAAAAAGTGAGAATTTTGAGATTTTAAGAAAAAAGTGAGAATTTTGAGATTTTGAGAGAAAGTGAGGATTTTGAGATTTTGAGAAAAGTGAGGATTTTGAGATTTTGAGAAAAAAGTGAGAATTTTGAGATTTTGATAAAAAGTGAGGATTTTGAGATTTTGAGAAAAAAGTGAGAATTTTGAGATTTTGAGAAAAAGTGAGGATTTTGAGAAAAAACGGAGAATTTTGAGATTTTGATAAAAAGTGAGGATTTTGAGAAAAAAGTGAGAATTTTGAGATTTTAAGAAAAAAGTGAGATTTTGGGATTTTGAGAAAAAGTGAGGATTTTGAGAAAAAGGTGAGAATTTTGAGATTTTAAGAAAAAGTCAGAATTTTTTGAAAAAGTCTGAATGTTGAGATTTTCTGAAAAAACTATTTTGTGACTGTGTAACTCCCTCTCTTGGATATCAGCATGTGAAGGACACTGTTCAGGAACTAGTTGATGCTCTGTATGTGATGACTACTTCCATTCTGGAGAGGATCACAAATACATGGATCCTGAGATTGAAGCTCAAGCCAGTGATATTTTTCTAACATACACACACACACACACACACACACACACACACACACACACACACACACACACACACACACACACACACACACACACACACACACACACACACACACACACACACACACACACACACACACACCTGGTGGGCAGGTGCATGTGAAGTTCCTTCCTTCCCCCCCCCTGCCTCACGTCAGTGCAGGTGCCGTTGTTGCGACAGGGCCGGTGGTGGCAGGCGTCAAATTCTTCGCAAAAGATTCCAGTGTAGCCGTCCTCACACTCGCAGAAGAAAGTACTCTGCAAAACACACAAACACACACACACACACACACACACACACACACACACACACACACACACACACACACACACACACACATCAAATCAATGAGCCTTGAAGGTGAAACAATGGGAGAAAGAGAAACTTGTGAAATGGGAATAATGAGACTGCTGATTATAAAGTGATTCAGAAATATAACCGCGCAGTAACAAGAAGCAGTGACAGGCGAGGCGCGAGATAATGAGGAGCTGAGCTTAAAGACAGAAACCATTCGATGATCTCCGCAAAACACTCCCTTCACTAGTGTTTGGATAGTTTTCAAGCATGTCCAGCGAGTCACTCCATGTCTTTTGGTTTAATGTGCATGTTTTTTTTTATCCTAAAGGGGGCTAGACACCAAGACCCACATGCATTCCTGACTTTCAGATAATGAAATTTGTCATTTGTGCGACTGGCTTTTGTTCTTTTGATTTTTACATGACATTTGTCCAAAGCTCTAAGTCTCTGTTAAAGGTGGGGTATGTAATTTTGGAGAAACCAGCTCGAGTGCACTAGAATTTGAAAATACACAGCCGGAAACAATCTGCCACTTCCTTCAGACTTCCTTACAGAGCCCCTCCTCCAACACACACAAATGCGCACATGACCAATGAGGGCACGAGATAAGTTTGTGCCCAGATGGAAGGCTGACAGGCAGGTAGGCCATCCAGTTATTTTAGCCGGGCCAGCTCATTGGTCGTGCTTTTTACAGCGCCACGGCTTCCACAGATGACATTAACCCTAACCCTTTTAATGTATTCATTGCTATCGGGATGTTGAGAGCATTCCATGGAATATAACAAAAAGTGTTTCTGAAATAAATTACATACCCCACCTTTAAGTGAATCCCAGAAAGAAGATGTATTTATTTTTCTGCTATACATTTGTAAATAATGGCAAAAAGGCATCGCTGGACGCACTGATGAAGCTGCAGTGACAATATCAGGTATTTGAAACATCGCTTGTGCAAAACAGCAAATCTTGACTGAAAAGAAAACTATATTATTTAACTGCAAGTATTTGGATGCTTTATTTTGAATTTCGATGTGTCTCCTTACCACATAGCCTACATCTCTATTTGAGGACTCACTGCCTCTATCACTGTCATGATGTATATATTTTTCATTTAAGTTCTGTGTTATTTTTGAGATGTTTATACGTCATTCTTCTTTTAATTTTCACATTTTGTGCAATGCCTTGTTTAACCCTCCTACTGTCTTCGTTCCCCCTTACTTTGGTGTTCGCGGTCAAATTTGACCGGTCGTGTTTTAACTGCTATTACATTAACACAAAAACCATTAATCATCACCACATTTAATTTAACACCCTTTCAAACTGTAAATATTGTATCAGCCTACTGGTATACATGAAACACTGCAGTAAATATACAAAGAATAGACACTGAACATGTATTGCGTGTGCCAGGTGTGATCCATGTGGGGGAGGGGCACATAAGAGCGGGAAATGTGTCAAGTTGTTCAGTGTGTGTGTGTGTGTGTGTGTGTGTGTGTGTGTGTGTGTGTGTGTGTGTGTGTGTGTGTGTGTGTGTGTGTGTGTGTGTGTGTGTGTGTGTGTGTGTTATCTGATCTGGATGGTCACTAATTCCTTTTCTTTATGGCGGTCATTTTTGACGGGAACACCATGGTGTTACAAAGTTGACTAAATCATCCAAAATGCAATGAAAGTGTGATCAGCAATTTGATATGTTCAAAGGTCTACTGTGAAGGATATCATAAAGCCTTAATGCAATCGAATGTAAAACAAAAAAGTTATGATTGATGAAAGTAGTAAATCGGTCAGATTTGACCCGAAGACAACAGGAGGGTTAAGAGCTGCTGTGACGAAAACAATTCCCACATTGGAAGCAAATAAAGTACATCTTATCTTATCTTTAACTTAATAGATTTCCAATCAAAGTATGAAATAATACTGCAGGATTCTATATTAGTTTGTTTTATGTTTATTGTCTTTGACTGTTTTTAAATGCCATATTATAATGTGTTTCTGCTGCACGTTGAATTGCCTTGTGTTGAAAGGTGTTATGTAAATAAAAGTGCCTTGCTCAAAGTTGCCACTTGATGTCTCACCTCAGAGGGCTGCGTGATGCACTTTCCCTTCCCGGAGCACTGAGGGTCGCTGAAGCTGCTGCCGGGCTCCACGCAGCTGCTGGCTTTCACCGTCAGGTTGAGACGCAGCGTGACCTCCGGGGCTGTGGGGGTGCCCACGCGCAACACACCTACAACAGAACAGGCCTTTTATATTTTCTTCACTCGTTTTAAAAGTATGTCCTGCATTGGCATGATTAACCCTTAGATGCATAAGTGGGTCTTTTTTGACCCGGTGAGGTGGTTTTCTTGAAGTATCTTTGTAATTACATTTGTTTTATCATTTCATATTACAGCTATTCCTCAAAAAACATGTTTTGGATATCACGACATTCAAATATTTAATTTACATTTTAAGAAATTACTAAAGCTTCCATAAGTGGGTCAAAAATGACCCGCATGCATTTTCTATGGGATCCTTTGGGAAAAAGGTTTTTTTCAAAATGTAAAGAAAATGTCTAAAATTATAAATAGTGAAAAATGAAATATAAAATATTTCTAGTGTGAACCAAAATATAATACTAAATATTATACAAGTGATTTTTCTTAACCAAAATGACAAACATGGCATAAAAACACATATTATTCTAATACGGGTCCTTTTTGACCCACTTATGGAAGAGTGTAGGGTCCAGTCACTCGTGCATCTAAGGGTTAACAACAATATCCTAATATCTTTGTGGGGAGAAATATTGACCAAATGAGAGAGGTTCATTATAATGATTTGCAATCCGACATAATTTTGAAATGTGCTTTTTATTAAAGAAGAGAGATATGTATTCAAATAAACATAGTTGAGATTAATCCATGCTGTAGGCTGATCATCACAATCACATCACAACTGATGATAAAATGCCTTTACTTGCATTCTGTCTAATCTCCAGCAGGGGGCGACTCACCTGGTTGCAGAGATGTCAGATTGTATCGAAGTCTATGAGAAAATGACCCGACTTCTGACTTGATTTATTATCCCAGTTAACATTGTCCTGATGAGTTTATGGTCTCAATCTCTAGTTGGAATATGTTTGCAATTCATCAGAATGTTCATTTTGCAATTAAAATGTATATTTAAAGCAAAATTGACAATAAAGCAGGTTTTGCTGTAGTCTATGAGACACATTCCCCTACTTATTATTTTATGTTTTACCTTAAAAAAATCATTTGTATGACATTTGGTAGTATCAAGTCCTCTTCAATACAGAATGACTCTCATTTTGTAAATAATTTTCCCATTTAGAGTAAAATAGATAATAAAATAGCTTATGCTTTATGGCGGGGCTACCACTGCATTGTCCAGTCAGGATGCTCTCTGTGTTTTAAAACATACATTGTAACATTTTGTTGCCTACAAATGTGTTGTTAAATATTTAATCGTACTTTTGCCCTTGTGTCACCATCTTGTTACAGAAAAACAAGATGGTGACGGACAAAAAGACAGACTTAAAGCTTCAAAACCATCGTCTACAAAACAATGGGTTACGTCCCTGTGACTACAACCATTTATTTCATACAGTCTGTGATTTTAGGACAGATATGTAATGACTCTTTGCCTATAAAGTACACCTTGCTGCCAACGAAGCAATTACCACGTGTAAAAGTGTTGCAGAGCTGATGCAGGTAGCTGTGTGACTAAAATAGAGTCCAAGCCTCTCCGTCTCGTCTCTCTGGATCTAGAAGTTCAGAACACCTCAAATAACATCTTCAATCAAACCTGACAGCTACACGGGATAAAAATAGCCTCATAGTGAACATTAACGGACACTTTTTAAGAGCCTTATGCGAGCCAATGAGCAGCGAGAACACAGATGACGAGACTTTGACGACGCAATATATCCTCAGCCAATCAGGAGGCAGACAGAAAAACTTGTGCCGAGCGGTGGCCTTGCAGAGTCACCACTCCATCACATTCAGACACAGTGACGTAAAAGGAAGGAAATGTCATGTCAACGCTCCTCCCTCCTGACTGCATGCATCTTATTCTTTCTGTTTGACCTTCACTTCCCTCTGTCCGTCTCTTTCATCCCTTTCTGTCACTCCATCTCTTCTCGTTTCCTCTTATCTGACTCTTCCTCTCTCCTTCCACCCCTCTGATTTAACTCCCCAATGTCATTTCTCCCTCTCTTCCCTTCTCTGTATTTTCCCAGGCGATGCAGAGGCACACAGAGTTAGACGACATGTCAAGGTCACAGCTTAGTGAAGCAGCATCAGGTATGTCGAGCACACACAAGGTTAAACAGCCTTTCTGTCAAAGATAGGGACTCACACCATGTTTTGGCACGATGGTGCGACTTATCTACTCACAACATCTGTTTGTGTGTAGCTCGGTTTTAAAACACAGATGGAATATCAGCATAAATATCTGTTGTTTTTTCCAATATGCAAATCAAATATTCTGACTGATATGCAAATGTACGATTCTCCCCGTCCCCAATGACATGTCAGGAATAAACGCAGTTAATACCATTTATTTAAATTCATTAATCCTCAGAGGATTTTTTTGGCTCAGTTGTAAATTTGCTTTTTGGAGGCATTTTAAAATGTTTCCTTATTAGTTTGTCTTGATGGGTGAACAAATTCAATAAAGTAGTAAATGAAGTGTTATTCAAATTATACATTGTGCGTAACATTTAAAAGTTATAAATACCACAGCCTTTGACCCACACGTTCACACTTTGATGAAGTAGAACAGTCAGTGGGATGTTGCGGAAAATGGTTTTGAAGACTCGTTTTTGGTCACCATTTTGGCGGCCGCCATCTTGTTTTTTGGAACCAGAGGTGACACAAGGAGCAAAGCAAACTTCAATGTGGAAAAATATTAACTTTAAAGACTTGTCTCCACTATCCTGATCTGCTTGACATTAATGTGGGAAGCATTATGTAAATAAAATAATGTAAATTGCAACTTTTAAAATATTTGTTGAACACAAAACCAATTAAAGGCTTATTTATAGCTTGAATTCAACGCCTTTAAAGACCGCCCTAACTTGACAACATCGTGTAGCCACTCAATCGAAAGGTAGCCCCACCCTAAAGCATACCCTGATGTATTGTCTATAGGTGCTTTCACACCAAGAGGCGCATTCACACCGCAGTACTTTTCCCACAAAGGTTCATGAGAACTTAGTTCATCAGAACTCTTTAGTTCGCATGAAGTAAGTACAGATCGCGTTCACACCGGAATAAGTCCCTGAGGGAGGATTAGGCAAATGAAACCACTGACGTCACTTCTTCTTCTTCTGCTTTGGGTTTACTGGCAGGCCGCAAACCACTTCACGGCGTATACTGCCACCCGAAGTCCCCGGCCGGAAGTCCCCGGAGTGGGGGACTGGCTTCAGTAGAAGCTGCTGGGACTCCCAGCAGCTTCTACTGAAGCCTTCAGAGTAAATCGCCAGAACGCCGACACCTCCTCATTTCCACCGCTCCCATGTTTACTTTTGTGTTGCCATAAGTTAGTCTCTCTGCGTTTGTGCGATGGGCTAATGCTAATAATGCTAATGCGAGGATAATAAAATGGCGGCTTCACAACACTTATTTGGAGTTTTACGGGGCGTGGTTTGCAATCCGCCCAGCCAATCAGACATAGGAACCTTTTTCTCCCACGAAATTACCTGCTCTCTAGCAGGGACGGAAAAGGGGGTGGAAAGGTTCTCATGAACTAAGTTCTAGTTCCGGATTTTTTTGGTGTGAACGCACATTTTCGTAAATATATCGGAACTATACTGGGAAAAGTACTCTGGTGTGAAAGCGCCTATTGTTACTCTAAATAGGACCATAAATTGCTAAATGAACATTATGCTGTATTGAAGAAGACTTCAAACTAGAGATTGACACAAAAAAACTTATCAGGAAAATGTTTTCTGAGATGATAATTCCAGTGAGAAGTTGGGTGATTTTTCTCGTAGTCTTCCATACAATCTGAGTTGTTTTTGCAACCAGTGGAGTCGCCCTCTGCTGGCTATTATACAAAATGCAGGTTTAAGACACATCCACATAGCATTACCTTTCCAGACCTGGATATTTTTGCTTGATATGAATACAGTTTTTTTAAATGTGTTGAATATGCACAACGTCTTACTGAGGAAGTAGTTCTGCCCCAGGGGCAGGAAGTGGTCCGGCACCACCAGTCCGTCAGCGCCCTGCAGGAACCATATGGTAGTGCCGTTCAAAATGGAGGAACGGAGGAAACCGTCTTCATTCACACGCCACAGAACTGGAGCTCCACTGGCGTTCACCACCACCCTAGAGGGGGAGAACAAAAAGCAGGGGAGGGAGGGAGGGATGAAGAGAGGACATTCAGGAGAATCACAAAGAAAATCTTAACATTGTGGGCTTTTATAAAGTTTAGCCAGGGCCGTCATGCAGACTGTGTGGGGCTTCATCTTGCGGAGGGTGCCGAAACTGAGCCGAAAATGCGCTTATGCGGCGCAATTAGTGTGGCGCGGCACGGTTTCGCCGCTGCGAGGCTCCACTAGCACCCCCCGTCCACGCTCGCGAAACAGAGGGCCTCATCATATAACTTTGCGTGGGGCCTCATGTTGGCCAGGGACGGCCCTGAGTTCAGCCCAAATTACAAATTCAGAACAGTCAGAACAGTTGTCATGATCTCTTTTCACTTGGTGACAGTGAAACAGTTGGGATTGGAATTGGGCTAGATTCTCACTTCATGATTATTGTGGACAAAAATAATTTCCAATAATGGTATTATCATCATATCTATGGAACATTTTAAAGGACATGTTTATCGCAAATTACTTAACAAACTTTGACCTTATTTATTGTGCATTTTGTGTTTTTTTGAGAATGTATTAAACTTAAAATACTGGTGTAAGGATGTGGAAAGATATCCAGTAAAAAATGTCCCAACAACTGCCAACACAATATTATCATATGTATATCATTACAATTATATCAGTATTTCCTACTTTAAATATCAACATTTTCATCAAAACTGGAATATTGCAACACATTTACTTGCAATATTAACTGTTTAAATAATGGATATTACCAGAAACATGCGTAAAATATTAGGACAGCTTCAAACTGCACCAATATTATATCGCGAGTGAACAATAGCATCACCTTGCTAGGCATCTCAAACATGAATTAAAGGTCAACACTTTGTCCTGTGTTTGAACCGTGGCGGATGATTTAAGGACGCTCCTCCTGTTTGCCCAACAAGGCATTATGGGTAAGGGGTTGTGAGTAATGGCTGTCAGTGTTTGGACTCAGTGGGGGGGATATTAGTTCCTGTGGAAACACTGTGACCTTGATGAACACGAGTTGTGAAATACAGCCAGTGTGTCGGAGCCTATCATCCATCAGGAGCTCAGTACAAAAAATAGTGGTTGACTGATATGAGAGCAGGGTGCTGACGGCCGATATATAATGCTGGTATATTGTTGTTGACTTTTAATAATAAATGTTATTATTATTAGTTTTAAGAGATACAAAATTGCTGCATCTGACTTAAATGTATGTGTACCTTTTCTAAATGTATACGTATTAACAAAATAAAAGTACATAGCTAGACAAACAACTACAAATTCATAATAAGTCAAGTTTTACTGAAGCAGTATACCTTAATGCTCCTCCTGAGATGAACCCTTTTTATTCCAGGCACTACATGAGTTTTCTTCTCACCAACCCTCAGGCTATCGAGGGATGATTAAGGGCATGATCTCATAATATTGTAATATATCGTCTTTGAAACGCTTAAACTTGACTTGAAAATCTAAATCAAGAAATAATGCTAATTCCAAATAAGTAATCCTAACAGCCGAACTGGTCTCATTTGTTTTCTATCTGGATGTGTGAGAGGATCGCGGAGAGAAAAGGGCGCTCTTGAGGAGAGCGTAGCGCTGCATCTGTAAACATGAGAGCAGAGCAGCCGGCCCCCTGCTGGGCCCCGAGGAGGAGAAGAACAATGAGGGCCATGTTTCTGCGAGAGACACTGAGATCCAACATCTGCCATCCCGCCGAGCAGACATCAAACACGAAGCCGAGTCACCGCTCTCACAGCCGAGAGGCAGCCAGGTGGTGAGAGAGAGAAGTTTTTATAATAGTACTTTTATTTGTTCTTTTCATTTAAAGATCACCTATTACTCAAAATCCACTTTTTCATGTCTCTTCTACATCAACATGTGTCCCCTCTTCTTCATGTCTCTTCTACATCAACATGTGTCCCCTCTTCTTCATGTCTCTTCTACATCAACATGTGTCCCCTCTTCTTCATGTCCCTCCTACATCAACATGTGTCCCCTCTTCTTCATGTCTCTTCTTCATCAACATGTGTCCCCTCTTCTTCATGTCTCTTCTACATCAACATGTGTCCCCTCTTCTTCATGTCTCTTCTACATCAACATGTGTCCCCTCTTCTTCATGTCTCTTCTACATCAACATGTGTCCCCTCTTCTTCATGTCTCTTCTACATCAACATGTGTCCCCTCTTCTTCATGTCTCTTCTACATCAACATGTGTCCCCTCTTCTTCATGTCTCTTCTACATCAACATGTGTCCCCTCTTATTCATGTCTCTTCTACATCAACATGTGTCCCCTCTTCTCCATGTCTCTTCTACATCAACATGTGTCCCCTCTTCTTCATGTCTCTTCTACATCAACATGTGTCCCCTCTTCTTCATGTCTCTTCTACATCAACATGTGTCCTCTCTTCTTCATGTCTGTTCTACATCAACATGTGTCCCCTCTTCTTCATGTCTCTTCTACATCAACATGTGTCCTCTCTTCTTCATGTCTGTTCTACATCAACATGTGTCCCCTCTTCTTCATGTCTCTTCTACATCAACATGTGTCCCCTCTTCTTCATGTCTCTTCTACATCAACATGTGTCCCCTCTTCTTCATGTCTCTTCTACATCAACATGTGTCCTCTCTTCTTCATGTCTCTTCTACATTAACATGTGTCCTCTCTTCTTCATGTCTCTTCTACATCAACATGTGTCCCCTCTTCTTCATGTCTGTTCTACATCAACATGTGTCCCCTCTTCTTCATGTCTCTTCTACATCAACATGTGTCCCCTCTTCTTCATGTCTCTTCTACATCAACATGTGTCCCCTCTTCTTCATGTCTCTTCTACATCAACATGTGTCCCCTCTTCTCCATGTCTCTTCTACATCAACATGTGTCCTCTCTTCTTCATGTCTCTTCTACATCAACATGTGTCCCCTCTTCTTCATGTCTCTTCTACATCAACATGTGTCCCCTCTTCTTCATGTCTCTTCTACATCAACATGTGTCCCCTCTTCTCCATGTCTCTTCTACATCATGTGTCCTCTCTTCTTCATGTCTCTTCTACATCAACATGTGTCCCCTCTTCTCCATGTCTCTTCTACATCAACATGTGTCCCCTCTTCTTCATGTCTCTTCTACATCAACATGTGTCCCCTCTTCTTCATGTCTCTTCTACATCAACATGTGTCCCCTCTTCTTCATGTCTCTTCTACATCAACATGTGTCCCCTCTTCATCATGTCTCTTCTACATCAACATGTGTCCCCTCTTCTTCATGTCTCTTCTACATCAACATGTGTCCCCTCTTCTTCAATGTCTCTTCTACATCAACATGTGTCACCTCTTCTTCATGTCTCTTCTACATCAACATGTGTCCCCTCTTCATCATGTGTCTTCTACATCAACATGTGTCCCCTCTTCTTCATGTCTCTTCTACATCAACATGTGTCCCCTCTCTTCATGTCTCTTCTACATCAACATGTGTCCCCTCTTCTCCATGTCTCTTCTACATCAACATGTGTCCCCTCTTCTTCATGTCTCTTCTACATCAACATGTGTCCTCTCTTCTTCATGTCTCTTCTACATCAACATGTGTCCCCTCTTCTTCATGTCTCTTCTACATCAACATGTGTCCCCTCTTCTTCATGTCTCTTCTACTTCAACATGTGTCCCCTCTTCTTCATGTCTCTTCTACATCAACATGTGTCCCCTCTTCTTCATGTCTCTTCTACATCAACATGTGTCCCCTCTTCTTCATGTCCCTCCTACATCAACATGTGTCCCCTCTTCTTCATGTCTCTTCTTCATCAACATGTGTCCCCTCTTCTTCATGTCTCTTCTACATCAACATGTGTCCCCTCTTCTTCATGTCTCTTCTTCATCAACATGTGTCCCCTCTTCTTCATGTCTCTTCTACATCAACATGTGTCCTCTCTTCTCCATGTCTCTTCTACATCAACATGTGTCTCCTCTTCTTCATGTCTCTTCTACATCAACATGTGTCCCCTCTTCTTCATGTCTCTTCTACATCAACA
The DNA here is from genome assembly GCF_902827175.1 of Gymnodraco acuticeps. Taxonomy (NCBI): domain Eukaryota; kingdom Metazoa; phylum Chordata; class Actinopteri; order Perciformes; family Bathydraconidae; genus Gymnodraco; species Gymnodraco acuticeps. The sequence continues at coordinate 262,299 of NW_022990060.1, read as the reverse complement.
TGTGTCCCCTCTTCTTCATGTCTCTTCTACATCAACATGTGTCCCCTCTTCTTCATGTCTCTTCTACATCAACATGTGTCCCCTCTTCTTCATGTCTCTTCTACATCAACATGTGTCCCCTCTTCTTCATGTCTCTTCTACATCAACATGTGTCCCCTCTTCTTCATGTCTCTTCTACATCAACATGTGTCCCCTCTTCTTCATGTCTCTTCTACTTCAACATGTGTCCCCTCTGGGGAAAGAGACTCTGAAAGTTTCAGGAACAAAGATTCTCTCTCCTTTTGTCCTGATCCATTTCTATAAAAACCTGTCTGAAAATGAGCGGATCAGATTTTGGCCACTTTATGATGTCATAACGATGTTTTGTCTTGTGTAACCATTAGCCAATCAGCAACCAAGGTAACCCCCCCCCTTATCACCTGAATCTCCTCCTAGAGCACCATTAGGCGCGTTCACACTGGAGTACTTTTCCCGTTTAGTTCCGTTAGTGCCTGGAATTTTGCGATCACACCAAAAAGAGAACTTAGTTCAGAGAACTTTTACCCCATTTTCAGTGCCTGCTAGAGAGGTGGGACTATCCTGGGGAGAAAAAAGTATCAATTTCGATTGGCTGGGCGAATTGCAAACCACGCCCAGTAAAACTCTGAAAATGTTTGTGAAGCCGCCATTTTATTTGCTCGCATTAGCATTATTAGCATCAGCCCCGCGCACCAACGGAGAGAGACTAACTTATGGTAATACAAACTAAAACATGGGAGCGGTGGAAATGAGGAGGTGTCGGCATTCTGGTGATTTACTCGGAAGGCTTCAGTAGAAGCTGCTGGGAGTCCCAGCAGCTTCTACTGAAGCCAGTCCCCAACTCCGGGGACTTCCGGCCGGGGACTTCGGGCGGCAGTATACGCCGTGAAGTGGTTTGCGGCCTGCCAGTAAACCCAAAGCAGAAGAAGAAGAAGTGACGTCAGCGGCTTCATTTGCCTAATCCTCCCTCAGGGACTTATTCCGGTGTGAACGCGATCGGCTCTTAGTTCCATGGGGGCACTAAGTGCTGGCACTAAGTATGGCAAAGTACTTGGTGTGAAAGCGACTATTGTGTTCTTTGTAACCAAATGTCTCTCAGAGGGGCGTGGGGAGGGGCTCCTTATTGTCATCTAAAGTAACAGACAGAGAATCAGCTCTTTGGAAACAGGGCTGAAACAGAGGGGATTATGGGTAATGCTGAATGAATGATGAAAAACAGTATAATAGGGGACCTTTAAAGAGGACAAAACACCGTATTATTCTGTGTCTTTGTAGGGCACCATTTAGACCAAAGCAAATTCCTCGTATGTGTGAACTCACTGGGTAATAAAAACGATTCTGATTCAAAGAGGCTCCTCGCTGATTAAATCCCTCTAAATGCCCCGTTAACCTGACCTCACACCCACGTCTGAAATAATCTCTCTCATATTTATAAAAAAAAGTCATTGTCCTCTCGACCTACGCGCAACAGCTTTAATGAATGCCTGCAAAAAAAAGACCAATAATTATTATTATTACCTCTGCAGTGTTTTTCATAATGAAGCTGAAGGAGCTTTACAGTCAAGAAGATTAAAAATAGCTGATGCATTATACGTGTTATACATTTGATAGTGTTAATTAATATATTTGATGGTTGGCAAGTGGAAACAGACCTCAAGCTGTTTGATCTATTACTGGAAGATTAAATACAGGAGCTAAAATAACAGAGATAAATTGGTAATCAATGTATCCATAAAGTGGCCATTAAGAGCCTTAAAAGTGAAAACTTGAGCCAATTTTAGATCCTTAGAAAAGGCGTGCTGGCCACAGTTCACATAAAAGCAGATATTTTAGGTAAGTTGGAGCATCACAGGTGAATTGCCTGTGATAAAATGTTACATTTAAAAGGAAGCTGAGTCTGAAGGTGAAGCTATGAGCAGTAACTGATCATTTGAACTGAAGACATTTGCACAATCCTCTGATAATTTCACACATTTTTGTGCATTATACTACCACTTTAAAGGTCCCATGTCATGGCCATTTCTGCTGATCATAATTCCATTGTTGAGGTCTACTAGAATAGATTTAAATTGTGCAATTTACACACATTGGTTTCTCATACAGCATCTCTGTATAGTGTGTGTATTCACTCTCTGTCCTAAACGGCTTGTTGGAGCTCCTGCCCCCCCCCCCTCCCTGTGAGCCCAGTGTGCTCTGATTGGACGAGACTCGGGACATTGCGAGGCTCGCTGCTGCTGCGAGGAGCGGACAGGTTTCCGGGTCGGAGATACAGCGAGAACAAGCAAAACTCATCCTGAGCACACACACACTCACAGCCGAAGTGAAAACAATAAGTGTGGCTTGATATTGAGAAAGAAAAAGGTTTATAACGCTGTGAGAATGGGTCTGCGGAGAGCATTTCTCCGCGATCCCAACTCGTCTATTACCAGCGTTCAGGGAGCTCTATGCAAGTCAATGGGGACCCCCTGTTAGTTAGCCAAGGGATCCTGGTGTGTGAGGTGCTCCGCTGATTGGTCCATTCGGGCCAATCCGGTCATTTGTTGTTAATTTGGGTGTTCACACGTCACAGAACCCAGGAAGCAAACAATGGAAAAAGATAAATCTCCAACGAGGCGTTCTGGGGCAGCACAGACAGGTCTTTTCTGTGTTAGAGTTTTACTCACTACAGGGTGTACTTTGAGGGTTTGTGACTCTGCAGACCATTTACATGCAGAACAACCTTCATAACAACAAGGGGACGGGTCATAACCGGAAAAGCATGACATGGGCCCTTTAAAACTGCACAGCTCTTACACTGTTGATGTTAAATATACTGTACATTTTACATAAATATTTTCATAATAGTTTTGTATTTCTTCATGTTTTTTGGACATATTACTTTAAATTCGTTTTTATAATATTGTTTTTATCCTCAATATTTCCTGTTGATTTCAATGTGTTACTGTGTTTATGTTTGAACCATTGTTCACCAAAGCAAACTCCGTGTTTGTTTCAACCTACCTAAATTCTAATTCTGAAATAATAAGATAGTTGACAGGCTGCTGAAATGAATCTTCCTTGGCATGAGGAACAACACAGAGGTATCAGGTATCTTGGGAATGACTTCTCCCTCAAGCTGAAGTGAGCCATTTGGTATTTAATATATGAAGGGACAATCATGTATGATACGATGCAATGCGGATACCAAACGATACGATACTAGGCAATACAATACGATATGATTCCAAATTTTGCAATGTGTTACGATACAATACGAAATAATACGACACATTACGTTACAATTAGATACGATACATTCAAAATCAAAAATGATACGATACGATAATACTTAAAGGTGGGGTAGGTAATTCACTTCAGAAACACTTTTTGTTATATTCCATGGAATGCTCTTAACATCCCGATAGCAATGAATACATTAAATGCTTTGACAATAAATATATACAAATATTTCATCTGTGGAAGCCGTGGCGCTGTAAAAAGCACGACCAATCATCTGAGCCGGCCCGACTAAAATAACTGGATGGCCTACCTGCCTGTCAGCCTTCCATATGTGCACACACTTATCCCGTGCCCTCATTGGTCATGTGCGTGTGTGTTGGAGGAGGGGCTCTGTGAGGAAGTCTGAAGGAAAGGCAGATTTTTTCCGGTTGTGTACTTTCAAATTCTAGCGCACTCGAACTCCATTCTTACCTACCCTACCTTTAATTGTCAGATAAAGTCTAAATGTCATTCGTCTTGCACCACAGTAGCTCCCTTTACAACATCCACAAGGACAAATATTAAGACAAGATATAGGGAAACAGACATTAAACATAAAAAGGAATGAAACGAAAGCGGTTTGATTGATTCAAATCAATTGTGTTGGTATTTTAATCAATTGCTTTACCTATTGAAGTTGATTCAGTAGACAGTCAGTTATTATGAATCATTAATATTTCAAATCAATGACATCAAGGAGAATATTACCCAAAAGCAGGTACATTCTCATGAGTATTACTTAGGCATCAGTGTTGATATTGTTGCGTAATATGCTTGAATCTGTAAGCCCTCTTCAGCTCCTTTGGGATGAAACAGCTTCGTAACATTAGTATCAGCCTCTAAATCGATGTCACTGCTTCAATTCCAAGTGGTGCATGTGTGTTTGTACATAAGTGTCCTTCACATTGCATTCAGGCGCTGTGTGTAATTATACCGTATGAAAACAAAGCAGCAGCAGTTGATTTACTCGCAGTCTGCCGTCGTGCCTGCCATCGACAAGGAGGAGAACATCCAATAATTATCCAAGGACATCCAAGACTCACCTTGACCATCGCTTCTGCATTATTCATTGTCCCTAACTCTCAGAGCCATTGTTCTTGTGTTTATGAGAAAACAAGCTCAGGAAAGATTAAATACACCCGGTGTGGTGTAAGACAGCTTCTCAGGTCTCAGAGGTGGGTCATGAAGAGATGGAAGGTTATTCGCAACAAAGCTTTGTTAAGTTGCCAACAAAAGGTGTTGCATGTAGTTATGTATGCAGATAAAATGCTGTGCAAAGTCGTTTCTATCATTTTTTATTTTATTATCTTGAATATGCAGAAATGATAATGCACAGCATGGTTGTTTTTCTTGTTGAGGATCAACGAAAGCAGCGTGAGTTTAGTTCATTAAAGATTCTGGGAGTTGTGTTTTCAGGGTACATGCAGGAATCCTGAAGTCGAATGTAATACCTTTTTAAGACCCTCTCCATACATTTTAAGACCTCATCGCCACTTTGAGTTTTAACCGGTTACCTTGGCGACACACTTTACCTCACATTGACTATATACAGTATTGATTGTCCTTCCTCCTTATCTTCCAACCATTTGGACGCAAACTTGCATTTCCCCATAACGATGTTGCTTAGCAACCGGCGTAAACGGACCTTCGCGCGCTATCAAGCAGTGAGCGTGCGATGTCCTGTTCAGATGACGTCAAACCCAACGGGATGCCATCAATAAACTACACAGAATCACACTACACACCTACGCCATGATTACATTCAGGCAGACTGTAGAATACAACCTCTTTGGACCATTTATATACTTATTGAAAACAAGCTACAAAATGCAATACCTTGGAAAATGCTGTTTATCAACTTTTAATACTTTTTAAGGCCCCGCGGACACCCTGTTCTTCCTTGCGACCAAGCCGACTGTACCATCGACTAATTCAGGTGGAAAGTGTCATGTCTGGTGTGATAACATCTTTTTAACATTACATTACATTACATTGCATTTAGCTGACGCTTTTATCCAAAGCGACTTACAATAAGTGCGTTCGTCCAACAAAATACAACTTGAAGAAAACAGAATCATATAAGTACATCAGGTTTCATAGAGCAAAAACATTTCAAGTGCTACTTTAGAAAAGCCAGTCCTTTATTAGTATATAAGTGCTTTGTTAATAGTTCTATCGCTCGAAGTGGAGTCGAAAGAGATTAGTTTTCAGTTTGCGCCGGAAGATGTGCAAGCTATCTGCCGTCCTGATGTCAATGGGGAGCTCATTCCACCATCTTGGAGCCAGGATAGCAAACCCACGTGTTTTCGCCGTTGGGAACTTGGGTCCCCTTCACAGCGAGGGTGCAGCGAGTCGTTTGGCTGATGCAGAGCGGAGTGCACGCGCTGGGGTGTACGGTTTAACCATGTCCTGGATGTACGAAGGGCCAGATCCATTCGCAGCATGGTACGCAAGTACCAGTGTCTTGAAGTGGATTCTAGCAGTTACCGGAAGCCAGTTTTAAGACGTCTAAAATATTAAAGGGGTCCTTTGATGCTAATTTTCAGGTTCATATTAGTATTTTGTGCCTCTACTGTGACATGTCTCCATGCTTTAATGTTCAAAAAGCTCTTTATTTTTCTCGTGCTGCAGCACCTCTTTTCACCCTCTGTCTGAAACCAGAGCCCAGTCTGCTCTGATTGGTTAGCTGGCCGGCTCTGTTGTGATTGGTCAACCACTTAGAGATGTCCCGGCCCCTTAGCCTATCACGTACAATGTCCGCCTCAACTCCTCTCCTAACCGTTCTTTCTCTAGCTCTTGTGTGCATAACAAAGTATTCATTGGGTGTCCACCAGTAGAGTCATGGATTCTGATTGGTGCAGAATCTGGCCCGACTCTGAAATCGAAGCGTGCACCTGCTGTAACCCTGACAAATAAATTAATATATAAAAACCAAAAGTGTGCTTTTCCTTCTGTGACAAGCCAAACTTTCCGCAGTAAAAAAAAGATTATGCAAAAGGAGAGTGGGAGATAATTGGGGACCCAAAGTTACATTTCGCCTCTGGCTGGATAATCTTTCCGTGCTTTAAGGGGACAGCAGAAAGTCATAAAAAAAGTTGCTCTTACTTTACAGCCGTCTCCTCGGGCACTTCCAGAGACAGAGTGAGAGTTCCTGATGTCAGCTCACACAGCTCCGGACTCACACAGTGCAGACCCTCCGTCACCTGGAGCACACACGCACATTACACACACATTACAGATTAACACACAGACGCTTCAATTCAGCCTCCAACGGCACCACCAGACGGGGAGAAGTGAAGTACTGCATGTGTGTTTGCCAGGTATTTGGTATAGGAAAGAGCTAATACTTTTCATTCATTTAATACTTTTATTTAAACTATGACAAAAGATGACATTTTAGAATTTCAGGTTTTAATAATCAAGGTTATTTTGACACTCGTATTGTGAAAGTTTCCTATTATAATTTCAATGAATACAGTATGTTTCTAATTGCACTCTTTCTCCACCAGTTTATCAGTCATCTCTTTATCACAACACCACACATGTATTTCTAATAATAAATACAAGTATTTTAAACTTGATTATTATTAAGAATAAGGAGACCCTTCATCTGAAGCACTGGCACATCCTTATATAGGGCTTATTCTTGGTGCTCTTCCCCCTTATCTAAGGATCTACATAAACAGAAAAATGCACAGGATCTTATCGGCTTCGCTCCGAGGACTTTTTCCTTCTAACTGTTCCAAAAGTCCGCACTGAACTGGGAAAGAGGGCGTTAAGTTACGCTGCTCCTGAAGACTGAAGCTGAAACTCCGAGAGCTGGTCTCATTAAACAGACTCAAAGCTAAATGACCTTGAAGAAAACCACTGTGTCTGTAAATGCTTTGGCTAACAATGGTTGTATGACTGTGTTGTGATTGTGTGTTTCAAATTGTCTGTAACTGTGCTGTTACTATTCTTGGGCCAGGACTCTCTTGAAAAAGAGATTTGTAATCCTATCCTGGTTAAACAAAGGTCAAATAAAAATGTTGGGGGAATTCAGTTATTCTCTACACAGGTCCATACTGGGGCTATACACATTAGTTCTAAGTGCATTCATATACAAAAACACATGCATGTATGTTATTGAGGAGCAAACAGGCAACCATGGAGCAGTTACTGATTAGATGCCTTGCTCAAGAGCCTTTTTCACACCAAGTACTTTGCCGTACTTAGTTCCCAGCACTTAGTTCCCCCATGGAACTAAGAGCAGATTGCGTTCACACCGGAATAAGTCCCTGAGGGAAGATTACGCAAATGAAGCCGCTGACGTCACTTCTTCTTCTTCTGCTTTGGGTTTACTGGCAGGCCGCAAACCACTTCACGACGTATACTGCCACCGGAAGTCCCCGGAGTTGGGGACTGACTTCAGTAGAAGCTGCTGGGACTCCCAGCAGCTTCTACTGAAGCCTTCCGAGTAAATCGCCAGAACGCCGACACCTCCTCATCTCCACCGCTTTTTTGTGTTGCCATAAGTTATTCTCTCTCCGTTGGTGCGCGGGGCTAATGCTAATGCTAATAATGCTAAGGCCAGCAAATACAATGGCGGCTTAAAAAAACGAGTTTTACGGGGCGTGGTTTGCAATTCGCCCAGCCAATCAGAAATTGGAACTTTTTTCTCCCCAGGAAAGTACCACCTCTCTAGCAGGGACTGAAAAGGGGGTAAAAGTTCTCATGAACTAAATCCCAGGAACTATCGGAACTAAACGGGAAAAGTATGGGGAAAAGTACTCCGGTGTGAAAGCGCCTAAGGACACCTCAATAGTGCCCAGGAGGTGAACTTGCACATCTCCAACTATCAATCCACACCCTGTATTTCTGGTCTGATCGGGACTTGAACCGGCGACCCTTCAGTTACCAAGCCAAGTCCCTACAGACGGAGCTACTGCTGCCCAATTACAAAGATTATTATTAATATGTTTTTTTAACAAATGACACAGCTAGTTTGTGTGTGTAGTGATGGGTAAATAAAGAGCTAGAAATATAGAGATATCTCGGCCTCTATTTGGTATAGGGTACATTATGAAAGAGCTAATAATTTGTATTTATTAAAAAAATGTTTAGAATTTCAGAATTTCAGGTTTTAAATCTCATGGTTATTACGACACAGTTTCCTATTATAATTTCAATTAATACAGTATGTTTCTTATTGCACTCTTTTTCTCCCCAGTTCGTCAGGCATCTCTATCACAACACCACACATGTCTTTTTTTAATAATAATACATGTGCATGTAAATGGTCTGCAAAGGTTAAATTCACTGTGTTCCCTCCCAAAATGTATTAGAAGATATCTCACCCTGTCGGCCTCCCACGACACCACCAGCAGCCTCTGTCCAGCTTTGGGTTGCCATGGCTGCAGGGTGGGAGGTGGAGTTGTGGTGGTGGTATCAGTGGTGGTGGGGGGAGGGACAGTAGTGGAGGGGGGGGGCAGTAGTGGGGGGGGGTACAGTAGTAGTGGTTGTAGGTGGCTGAGTGGCGGCAGCGGTGGTGGAGGCGGCGGGGGTGGCCAGTTCGGGGGCGGGGGGGGTGGAGGGGTCCCACTCAGCGGGGGGCAGGTCCATCAGGATCTGATCACACCGCCCCCCTTCGTAGCCCTCGCTGCAGACACAGGTGTAGGCCGCCTGCCCCTCCCTTCCATCATCGCTACGGCTGCAGTTTCCATGGAGACAGGGACTGCTGGCACACGGGTCGGTGAAAAACTGGAAGAAAATAGAAAATAAATAACAACAGGATGAGTCAGAAACATGTGATTTTTCCATCAATCAAATTGTATTTTTAAAGCACTTTTCATACATAGATGTTAACACAAAGAACTTCCAAAAATAATAACCAAAAAAATATGAATAGATCACTTAATACCAAGTCAACAAACACAGGACAGAATACAACTAATAAATATATAGTACAACTAGAAAATGCATTGTTTGCAGAAAATGCGTGCGAATGCTGTAAACTGTGAACATTTATGGCTGAATTTAGCTGAAAATGCAGAAAAAGCTGAATATGTTATTAGCTGAATGGTAGCTGCTTTTAGCTAAAAAAATGCAGAAAAAGCTTAATATTTAAAAGAAAAGGTTTAAAAAAGACAACATGTATAGCCTTGATGTCCTGAAATAGCTGAATAATGTAATAGTTGAATGGTTTCTTATTATGTGGAAGGAGATGCATTTGGCGCAAAGTGTAGGAAAACAGGATTTGAAGGCATCTCCCATTGACTTCAATGTTAAAAAAATAGTTTAAAAAGCTGAATATTTCAAAAAGTATAAAATATTTAGAAAAAGTTGAAGGTTTCCCATCGATTCCTGACAGGCTGAATAGTTTAATATTTGAATGGTTTCTGTAGCTTAAAATAAGCTGAAGTTATGGAGAGCCAAAGTATTGGCTGAAATAAGGGGAAGAATAAAGATTTGAAGAACTATAGTGATGAAAAGCTTGATTGAAAAGGTGGGTCTTATTCTGTCTATACATCTATTCAAAATGTTCACATGTAGTTTGGTGCAGATAAAATACTGTGCAAAGTAATTGCTATTGTAGTTTTTATTATTATGGTGAAAATATTGTGCATAGCACGTTGTTATTTTTGTTGTTGAGTGGGTGAAAGAAGCAGCGTGAATATTGTTAATTAGGGCCGTTCGTAGGATAGATTTGTTTGTGTCCTTTCTTGAGACCAAGCTAACAAACAAGCCACTTTATATCGAGTGTGTCCTGAGTGTGTGGGAGAGAAACTCTTTTTAGCCTTTGCAGACCATTTACATGCACACAGACCTATATAACACTACAGGAACGGGAACACCTCAAAAAGTATAATAGGGCCTCTTTAAAATGTATATTTTGTCGATTTATTTGTATTTATTTTCATGTGCAATGCCTTGTTTACATGCTGATGCAACACAACTATTTCCCTATTTAGGATCAATAACGTATAAGTGAATCTAATCTAATTGTTCTTCTCTTTTTGATAAAGCCATGAATATCTGGCTTCTTTTTTGTATTAGTGAACGAATGTGTCCTTAAAGGGCTTTGATTTTAAAAAAGATGTGTAGTCCAAACTCTGCTCTCTTATGCTACTCGGCTATTTATTTTATTGCCCTCTGACTCAGCTTCCTTCACACCCTCCTCTCATTTATTTTATTACATTTTGTCTCTGTGTGTTGATGATATATTGTCGCTGCCTCGCTTAATTTTTCCACACTAACACACTGCAGTATGAGCCCACACATTAATAGGCTACACTGAATATACAACATAACAGTATGAGGAGTATTTAATGAATACACTAAGATGTACATAGTATTAAACCTGCAGTAATAACAGCAGGCAGTGCGGGTCAAAAATAAAACATATGTATTGTGCAGGTCTAAGTAGAGAGCAAAATGTGCTAATAGCAATACATTAAGAAAACAGTATGATATGTAAAGTAGATAGAGTGATACAAATGTATTTGTGGAAGTACTTTTTACTCGAGTACTCTACTTTTTGCGAACATGTACTTTACTTTCTGTATTTTCTGCTACGTCATACTCCTTTACATCTCAGAGGAAAATGTTTATTCTTGAATGCTTGTGATTGTTCCCTGCATGCACACTATTGCGTTTTGTCCCCATGTGGTTCGGTCATGCAGCAATGGAAAGATTCGCCCTGACAGCCTCCTTCATGCCGGTTTCGCTGCCATCAATAATTGATCATATTTGGAGAAAACATTCCTGTATAGACGTTGAAGGTGAAAGAGGACAAAGCCTTGAAGCTTACCAACGACACCGTGTTGGTTTTCAGAGCCTGTTATAGGCATCTATAACCCTGCCATTTTGTTTTCAAATTCACTGAATATAACTCAGGTATCAGCAGCCACAGATTGTTCACTTTAACCCTCCTATTGTCTTCGTGTTCCCCCCTTACTTTGGTGTTCGCGCTCAAATTTGACCAGTCCTGTTTTAACTGCTATTACATTAACACAAAAACCTTAATCATCACCAAATTTCATTTAACAACCTTTCAAACTGTACATATTGTATCAGACTACTGGTATACATGAAACACTGCAGTAAATATACAAAGAATAGACACTGAACATGTATTGCGTGTGCCAGGTGTGATCCATGTGGGGGAGGGGCACATAAGAGCGGGAAATGTGTCAAATTGTTCTGTGTGTGTGTGTGTGTGTGTGTGTGTGTGTGTGTGTGTGTGTGTGTGTGTGTGTGTGTGTGTGTGTGTGTGTGTGTGTGTGTGTGTTTTATCTAATCCGGATGGTTACTAAGTCCTTTTCTTTATGGCAGTCATTTTTGACGGGAACACCATGGGTGTTACAAAGTTGACTAAATCATCCAAAATTCAATGAAAGTGGTGATCAGCCATTGTGTATGTTCAAATGTCTACTGTGAAGGATATCATAAAGCCTTAATGCAATCGAATGTAAAACAAAAAAGTTATGATTGATGAAAGTAATAAATCGGTCAGATTTGACCCGAAGACAACAGGAGGGTTAATAGAATGGAGGAAAAACAGAAACCCCGGGACAGTGAACAGAAGGATGCTCGCTGCATGTGAGAAACAGAGCGTCATTAACAGTCCGCTCTCTGCACAGCCGAGTCACAGCTCATTAGTGCTAATCTCTCCCCAGTTTTTCCTCATGATGCCTCTATCAAACTGTCTCTCTGCTCTGAAGCACAGCCATCCCAGAATCCTCTGTCCGGTCCTCACACAGTTTGAGGCTTTATCTGCACTCAGAGAACTGCAGCCTCGGTTTGTTGAGGAAGAATTAGAGTCCGGCTCGTGACCTTTCTCTTCTGTCTCTCCTTATTTATCCTCCTTTATAACAGTCTCCATCCAGCCTCCATCACAATGTGATAAAACATCTCGACCAATTGGCACTTTTAGCCCAATAACACTACATCTAACAGGACTAAATGTTGTCAAAATTGCAATGTTTGCTAAAGGCTTAAGAGATATCGTTCTACTCTACAGACTAAACAAAAACACATTGGTTTGGTACATATCCTCTTAACCATAACCAACCTTAACCAAGTCACACCATGATCATATCAATATATTTTACTGGAGTGTGGAATTTGAAACTGGACTTTGAATTGGATATTCTAAATAAAAAATTACAATTCCCAGGTTTCAATCCCAGTTTAAAGGTCACCTATCATGCTATTTTTAGGCAATAGCATAGGTCTCAGATATATACAAGTATATACAAAACATGTCTATGAAGTGTTTTGCTCAAAATACCAAACAGATCAGCCATTCTAGCCATGCCTCATATCCCTCTATTTCACTTCCTGTTTCTAAAGTGCTGATTTGGGGAATAAAGCTTTAAAAGAAGGAGGGGTCTGAGCTCATGCGGGACCCGGCAGCTACTGTCTAAACTAAATACTGCCGTGATGAAACGCCATATCATGGATTATCAAGGATTATAAAACTGACAAGTCAAATCAAGCAATCTGATTGGTTCTTAGCCGTGATATACTGAGCATATACCACGGGTAGAATTGTAAGTTACTTTTCACAACAAGTCAGTATCCCTCCGCGTCTGAGAAAAACAGTATACCGTTGGGCTGAAAAGCAAACTGTTGCTTTTCAAACTGGAACAAGAAAGCAGCGGAGAAGTAACGGGCAGAAACCCTCCTTTTTACGCAGCGGTCCAGACATAGACATCAAACGGCAAAACATATTCAGTATGCAGTTCCTTTGGCATTAGGGCAGGGATATCTAGATACTTCCCAAGGTTTGACATAATGAATTGTGCTACTTTTAAAGCAAGCAACGATGTTTTCAAATCTGTAATCAAAGAGGTCCGCAAAAACACTATCGACCAATCAGATTGCTAGATTTGACTTGTCAGTTTTATAAATATATTTACATTTCTTCCGTTACGAAACAAACTTACAAAGCATAAGATGGAAACATTTAAGATTAACTTCGACCTCCGGGGGGGTCTTACTATGGAGGAGTGGATTGAGCAGTGCCTATCTCCAGAAAGCCCCTAAACGACGACATGCAGAGCTACGTGAAGAGCAGGTAGACCAACTGGAAAAGTACCACCATTCAAAAGCGTTCTGATGCGGGTCTTGAAACAAAGCAGAGAAATGATGACCGTTAGTGGCCACAGGTGCGAAAGCTCTCTCCAGAGCTACTGGAAGCCAAATCTCGGGGACCGGAGAAAGTGGAGCAATATTCTGACCACGCCAAGCAACAGCCCAGAACAACCTCAACCTATACAAGTAACCACGTAAGCCATGCTACTGATGCTGGACAGGTTTTCAGTGGCTGCACAATAAACTGCAACATACAAATGTATGTAAATAAATAACCAAATAATGGATCAACGTTCTCTGTCTAATATGTTCGCTAGCTGTTAGTGTTGTTGTATAGCAACCACCTCGCACTATGTTTCGTGCAGAAGGCAACGGAGGGACTATTTTATTTTGAATATCATTATTTACTAATAAAAACTATTTAAATTAGAGTGTGTATTTTTCTTTCATATTGCCACACTTGGTAACCGTTTTATAATAGCAATATATGCTCATTATATCACAGCTAAGGGGGTTGTCGACCCTCCGCTTCGCGTCGGACCGAACCACGCCCCTTAGCTGTGATATAATGAGCATTGCTCATTGTCGTGAGCTATTGCTTAATTATCTCTGAAACAGTATGGAGCTCAAAGGCTTTCTCTCTTGCCGGTTATACCACAAGGTGAGTTCCTTTTTACTTCCTGCTTCTTCACACACATGCTCTCCAGTACAGGTTAGCTCTGAGTGTTAGCGATGCTAATGTAAACACCGACCATATTACGTCCAAAACAGTCGGGCATTGTTTCTGATAGCAACGTTTCTGATTGGGCTGTGGGTCCACATTTCAGATATTACGTCATATCGGACGCAAATCTGGATCAGCTCCGTTGTAGCCCCGTTTTTAGAGATTTGGGTACGGAGGAAAAGAGAGAGGGTTTTATTTTCTGACGCTGCGTGAGTTCCCTGACACACCGGGGACACATCTTTATGTAGAGAAGACATCAAAAAGTGCATTTTGCATGATAGGTCCCCTTTAAGGTACCAATTGCGTTTCTTTATGTCAAATATGGATGAACAGTATACATCGCCAAATTCAGTGGATCTATCAGCTGACAGTTTGTGCTAGAGGGTTAGGACCATGCTTGGGGGATAATGGCCAAAGTTTATTAAACATGTCAACTAAAAAAACAAATTCCAATTCAAAATTCCAGTTTCAAATGAGTTACTTATTTCCAAAGTGTGCGGTCCTATATGTAACATTGTTGTGCATGCTTTATTAGATACATCTATACAATCTAATGGAGTGACTCACAAACGTTGGTAACACATGCGGTACACGAGAGCATTGTTGACATAAATAACACAAGTACTCAAGAAAGAAAAGGTACTTTCCTTATCTTCTAGTTGCACCTTGTAATTACCCATATCTCACAAAACCTTGAATAATCCCCAGGTAAACCTCTAAGCCCTTAAATAGTAGGGTTATCATCTAACTAACCTGGTGGCGTTACCATTCAGTGTTTGCTCCATTTTCTCTGGTTCCATTAGTCGTCATATACTCGGTTATATTATTCGGCACCAAACAGCTCGTATGCCCCAGGCTCTGGCACACTCTGTGAATCTATTAAATCTAAGCAGCTGATAATAACCCACATTAGTCCCTTTATCTATATTTCCACATGGACTATTGAACAGAACTAAGAGATTCTCAGGAGCTAAATTAATTGCTTCACAAGGTGCTGTGATCTATTCGCTAATCTAAGAAGCAGGAGGGAGGATCAATACAGGAGGACGGAAACAGCAGCGTTACTTCAGCTTCATCAGTTTGAACTAGAGGAGGGAATGGATGAGTCTGCTGACTTCACACTGATGGAGCCATATCTAGGAGCTTATATTATTTAATAGTTATCCATTTATTTTATTGTTTCTTTTTGTGTATAGTAAATCTTCCTTTTAATTCTTATTTAAGTTTATCAAATAAGTTGTTCTATGGGTTTTTTTCTAAAGGCAGCCTTTGGGCACCGGGGGATGGGAGACCTGCTCATTATAAATCTGGGAAACAGGTGGTGGTGGAGAGCGCATCCGGTAGGCCTATGGTTTCTTACCATCGGGTAAGAACGAACACAGACAAGAAGACATTGTGCTTGTAGGCTATATTGTGCCAGCAAATAATAAATTGGACAAAAAACGACTTTTGCTCGGACCTTTAATTTTACCCATGCGTAAGGTTCGCTGACGGGTGTCTCAGCGGCACTTTGCTTTGAGTTATATTTCTTTCTTATATTTGTTATGATTTTGGCCGCTTCAGACACACTTATGCAACATGTTTTAATTGGACTGGATTCAAGGGATTGCAAAACTACACACAGAATAAAAACACAAAAGGAAAATCAGGGAGAAAAGTATGTAGAATTATGGATGCAGTTTTCTCTGCAAAAAGATAACTTAATTTAGCAGAGTCAACTTAAAGGTCCCCTATTATAGTGTTTTTCATCAATATATTATAGCTCTCAGATATATACAGAGCCTGTCTCTGATTGGCTGAAACACCAAACAGATCATTGCAGCATTACCCATAATCCCCTCTGTTTCAGCCCTGTTTCCAAAGTGCTGATTCTCTGTCCGTTACTTTAGATGAAAATAAGGAGCCCCTCCCCACGCCCCTCTGAGAGAGATTTAGTTACAAAGAACTCAATGGTGCTCTAGGAGGAGATTCAGGAGATAAGGGGGGGGGTTACCTTGGTTGGTGATTGGCTAATGGTTACACAAGCCAAAACATTGTTATGACATCATAAAGTGGCCAAAATCTGATCAGGCAAATGAAGCCGCTGACGTCACTTCTTCTTCTTCTGCTTTGGGTTTACTGGCAGGCCGCAAACCACTTCACGGCGTATACTGCCACCCGAAGTTCCCGGCCGGAAGTCCCCGGAATTAGGGACTGGCTTCAGTAGAAGCTGCTGGGACTCCCAGCAGCTTCTACTGAAGCCTTCCGAGTTAATCACCAGAACGCCGACACCTCCTCATCTCAACCGCTCCCATGTTTTTTTTGTATTGCCATAAGTTAGTCTCTCTCCGTTGGTGCGCGGGGCTGATGCTAATAATGCTAATGCGAGCAAATAAAATGGCGGCTTCACAACATTTTTCAGAGTTTTACGGGGCGTGGTTTGCAATTCGCCCAGCCAATCGAAATTGATACTTTTTTCTCCCCAGGATAGTCCCACCTCTCTAGCAGGCACTGAAAATGGGTTCTCTGAACTAAGTTCTCTTTTTGGTGTGATCGCAAAATTCCAGGCACTAACGGAACTAAACGGGAAAAGTACTCCAGTGTGAACGCGCCTAATGGTGCTCTAGGAGGAAATTCAGGTGATATGGGAGGGGGGTTACCTTGGTTGGTGATTGGCTAATGGTTACACAAGCCAAAACATCGTTATGACATCATAAAGTGGCCAAAATCTGATCAGCTCGTTTTCAGACAGGTTTTTATAGAAATGGATCAAAAAGAGAGAGAATCTTTGTTCCTGAAACTTTCAGAGTCTCTTTCCACAGAGGGGACACATGTTGATGTAGAAGAGACATGAAGAAGAGGGGACACATGTTGATGTAGAAGAGACATGAAGAAGAGGGGACACATGTTGATGTAGAAGAGACATGAAGAAGAGGGGACACATGTTGATGTGGAAGAGACATGAAGAAGAGGGGACACATGTTGATGTAGAAGAGACATGAAGAAGTGGGGACACATGTTGATGTAGAATAGACATGAAGAAGAGGGGACACATGTTGATGTAGAAGAGACATGAAGAAGAGGGGACACATGTTGATGTAGAAGAGACATGAAGAAGAGGGGACACATGTTGATGTAGAAGAGACATGAAGAAGAGGGGACACATGTTGATGTAGAAGAGACATGGAGAAGAGGGGACACATGTTGATGTAGAAGAGACATGGAGAAGAGGGGACACATGTTGATGTAGAAGAGACATGGAGAAGAGGGGACACATGTTGATGTAGAAGAGACATGAAGAAGAGGGGACACATGTTGATGTAGAAGAGACATGAAGAAGAGGGGACACATGTTGATGTAGAAGAGACATGAAGAAGAGGGGACACATGTTGATGTAGAAGAGACATGAAGAAGAGGGGACACATGTTGATGTGGAAGAGACATGAAGAAGAGGGGACACATGTTGATGTAGAAGAGACATGAAGAAGTGGGGACACATGTTGATGTAGAAGAGACATGAAGAAGAGGGGACACATGTTGATGTAGAAGAGACATGAAGAAGAGGGGACACATGTCGATGTAGAAGAGACATGAAGAAGAGGGGACACATGTCGATGTAGAAGAGACATGAAGAAGAGGGGACACATGTTGATGTAGAAGAGACATGGAGAAGAGGGGACACATGTTGATGTAGAAGAGACATGGAGAAGAGGGGACACATGTTGATGTAGAAGAGACATGGAGAAGAGGGGACACATGTTGATGTAGAAGAGACATGAAGAAGAGGGGACACATGTTGATGTAGAAGAGACATGAAGAAGAGGGGACACATGTTGATGTAGAAGAGACATGAAGAAGAGGGGACACATGTTGATGTAGAAGAGACATGAAGAAGAGGGGACACATGTTGATGTAGAAGAGACATGAAGAAGAGGGGACACATGTTGATGTAGAAGAGACATGAAGAAGTGGAATTTGCATAATAGGTGACCTTAAACTTTCTTCAACATTGTAACATTGTGAATATAGTGTATCTGTAAAAGGACAAAACAAAAACAAAGTGTTTGTTGACCGCTTTAAAGTCAAAACTGCTCCGCTCAGAGGTTGTAGGTCAACCTTTTGATTTTCTCAAAACAACCCATGATGTATTAAAGTGAGACTGAAGCAAAAGTTGTGCACCAGTCAATCCTCTAATTAAATACAGCGTTAAATCCCAGTAGTAATCCAAGAATGATGGTATTGTAACCAGGGGCGCCGCCAGGGATTTTGGGCCTCATGAAAAGATATCACATTGGTTACTTAAACATTTTTTTCTTAATGTTCTAAAATAGTTTGGGCCCCTGTCAGTCACAGGCCCTTAGAATCGTCCTAACGTTTTACCCCCTTACGGCGCCCCTGATTGTAACACTATAATGTTAGAGAAAGAAGTACAATGCATACAAATGGCTGACTGAGCCTGCTGACATTGCATCTACAGTAAGGAGTGTCAAATGCCTTTTTAAAAAAAATAATATTACCCTTGAGTTGAGTTCAGCTGCACATCCATTTTGCAAACCGAGCAAAGTTTATTTAAGGAATCTGCTCTTCTTTACACCTGGCCTCCCCTGAGAGGTTAGGCGGAAGTGAGTTGGCCTTCTTATCAAAGAGTTTACTGACGGGGAAGTAAAAGGTATGAAGAGCTGAAGCTTAATTTATGAGGAAATCAAGAAAATGTATATTTGTATAATTCCCCTTTCAGATTTGTTATTATAGGGAACAAAGAGAATGTTACCTTGATACATATCCAATTAAGAGTTAGCTAAATGTATTGTAATCAGTACACAGCATGTCGAGTTAAACAGGATATAAGCAAGCATAGCATGACCAACTCGCTGCACATTATCCCACTTAAAAGTTAAGTAAATGAATACAAAATGAATTAAAGGTGGGGTAGGTAATTCACTTCAGAAACACTTGTTGTTATATTCCATGGAATGCTCTTAACATCCCGATAGCAATGAATACATTAAATTAGTGATGCACGATCATTATCGGCCCGATAATTATCGTCCGATATTAGGAATTATGACGTCATCCCGATAAACCCGATAACAGTATTAATAGCCCCGATAATATACAATATATTTTTTGGGTAAAAAAAAGAAATAAATACTGCGGTGTGGGTGGATTGGGATGAGGGGCGCTTGTTTTTCACTCGGCTCCTCCCGGTTTGCCAGTACTGTGGTATTAGTGGTTTAGGAAGAGGGGAGTTTTTCAAAATCCAGCGCTCCCTAACTCATGCCTGGCTGTGACGTAAATGGTGTGCGGCCGTGAAGCCAGGACAGTAAACAAACATGTCGCCGGTAGTATGGGACTATTTCAAAGTTTCAGAGTTAGATAGTTCGCTTGCTATTTGTATTAACAAATGCAGAAGTTCCACGAGGAGGGAAAAAGGCAACGAGCTATAATACTTCCAACCTGATTAGTCACCTGAAACATCGCCATCGCTACGATGGTGTGTTAAAAGCGTACGAAGACGCCTGCGCTGCTAAACTAGCGGCGAATCCTAAGCCAGCTGCAAAGGCACCGGGGCTTTTACCTATCGACGAGGCTTTTGAAGAAGGCACTTTATTTGGGAAAATAAATATGGTCACTTTGAAGAAAACTGTTCTTGGCTTTGTTTTGTTCATAGTAGTAATGCTCATGTCATTTGCTCACTACTAGTCTTTTTTTTACAGGTGTGCAAAAACTACAGGT
Source organism: Gymnodraco acuticeps (assembly GCF_902827175.1). Classification (NCBI taxonomy): domain Eukaryota; kingdom Metazoa; phylum Chordata; class Actinopteri; order Perciformes; family Bathydraconidae; genus Gymnodraco; species Gymnodraco acuticeps. Next base: position 242,507 of record NW_022990060.1, on the reverse strand, counting down.
ACATTTAATATATATATATATTATATTATTATCGGTTATCGGTATCGGTCTTGAGAAGCAGGAAGTTATCGGTATCGGTTTCAAAAAACCAATATCGTGCATCCCTAAATGCTTTGACAATAAATACAAATTAAAATCATCATCTCTGGAAGCCGTGGCGCTTTAAAAAGCACGACCAATCATCTGAGCCGGCCCGGCTAAAGTAACTGGATGGCCTACCTGCCTGTCAGCCTTCCATCTGTGCACAAACTTATCTCGTGCTCTCATTGGTCATGTGCGCGTTCGTGTGTTGGAGGAGGGGCTCTGGAAGGAAGTCTGAAGGAAGTGGCAGATTTTTTTCGGCTGCTTACTTTCAGATTCTAGCGCACTCGAGCTGGTTTCTCCTTTCTTACCTTTAATATTTCATTTGTTTTGAATTAATTTGAATCTGCTATTTGTTAAATTCCTCAAAATCTTTGCAGAAATGATGATCATGGAACTGTAAAAAAAAAAAGCGTTTCATTTCCGATGTGTATAATTTGTGAAATCAGTTTCCTGCTGTGTCGCTGTTCTGCTAAAGTGTTTAAATCATTAGGAGCAGTCTGTTGGGCTAGAGTTAGTAATTAAAGAGACAAACCTTTAATAGGAAGACATGGTAGGAGTGTCCTTGAGCAAGTCATTACATGAAATCCCAGCTCAGCAGATCTGAAGCTGACCTCCGACCTTAAAACTGAATTTCTCTACACAGATGAATTAATGTTTTAACAGTGCCTGCTAGCTTCCTCGTATCACTTCCTTTAGAGGAGATTTAAATTACATTACAGCCTGCAGAAAGTCTACACTCAGCTTGTAAAGGATTATTATAGTGATTGATTTTGTCTAATGTTTTAGATGATATTGAGCTATTTTATGTTTTCTTATTTTTGGTGGGTTTAAAGAGGCCCTATTTTAGCGTTATATAACTAAGTAACACTCACGCTTCTATTGGCTAGCGCTCCAACACATTGTACGTGATAGGCTAAGGGGCGGCCGCGGGACATATCTAAGCCGTTGACCAATCACAACAGAGCCGGCCAGCTAACCAATCAGAGCAGACTGGGCTCTGGTTTCAGACAGAGGGTGAAAAGAGGTGCTGCAGCACTATGAGAAAAATAAAGAGCTTTTTGAACATTAAAGCATGGAGACATGTCCCAGTAGAGGGAAACATACTGATATGAAGCTGAACATGTGCATAATATGTCCTCTTTAAGTGATGCAAACTAACAACAATTTGTTTTGAAACAAATTGAGGCGATCAAAAACCACAACCCCGACAAAAAGACAGAGGCTTTTGAAGTTTTAGAATAGACTAAAAAGTCACGACACAGCATTGTATTTCAAGTGGGTGATAATAAACACAGCGCTTTATTCGAAAAGGTAATGCAGTGAGGAAAAACAAAATGGCATGAGGAATCATTTCAGAGCGGCTTTTCCTGCCAACTTTCTGCAACATCATTGAGCTGCGTCAAGTTATTGTGAGTTTATGGTGGATATGTTTTGCATCCTAATTCTTGTGGAGAGGAGTGTAGCTCGTATTGTACATGTTAAGGTCACTGGTTTCAGGAATTTAAGTCACAGACTATGAGGGTTTTGGAGGGCTTCAAACGGGTGTATTTCCAGCGAAGTTAAAAAGCTCCTGTGAAGCCGTCAGCGGTTTGAAAACAGCCGCTGACCGAGCGCTCCATTTCCCCCGGTTATCAGCCACTTACTGTTTATGGGAGAGTCATTTGAGCGGAGCATCATAATACGAAGGGGGTTCGCTTTAATGGCCAGATCGTTCAGCTAATCACACACATGAAATTAGTGTGAAGGGCAGCCATGACTCACACTGCACATGGAAATACAACTGAAATCTAAATGAGAGGAAACTACGCAGTTTCACACTAAAGCAGGGGTGTCAAACTCAAGGCCCGGGGGCCAAATCCGGCCCGCGACTTCATTTAATGCGGCCCCACAAGAGCTCTGAAAGAATATTATACGTTTATTATACGGTTACATGCCGATTTACAGAAGCACGTTGCCCATAAACTACATATCCCACAATGCATCTCAAATATGAATTTAGTTCAGAATTTGACTTTTTTGCTTCAAAATTTCCTTTTTTTTTACATTTCCAGAATTTAATTTATTTTTTAAAAATACATTTTGTGACATCAGCACTGAAGAGACTTCCAATTATTTGCCCTAGACTTCTGCTTTCAGGTGTAGTTAATTATGAAGTTATTACTCTATCCCATAATAACTTCTGCAGAGGCAATCATGTAAATTATACATTATTTTATATATATTAAATATGTATATATGTATTTTTATATAGTCTTAAAGTTACAACCGGCCCTTTGAGTGCAACCATAATGCTGATGTGGCCCGCGATTAAATTGAGTTTGACACGGCTGCACTAAAGGGTTAAGAAATAGGATATGTTATGTAATACTTAAGGTAGCACAATATGTGTTTGATTAGCACAAATAAGATGATTAATTAATATAAAACGCAACACTATTGCGTATATGGAATTTAGTTCGAGACCTTTTTGAAATATATATATATAGTTTATATAGTTCCTCAAATTAATGAATTAAAAAATAATAACATTCTACAATAAGGTCTCAGAATGAATATATAGCACGATAATATTATTTGTAATAATTAGCACAAATAAGATGATTAACAGATATATAACTGTGAAGTGTAAATGCATTTTATTTTGTGGGAGAATTCATATCATAAATATATGTTTAGTGTATACAATTAATAGAATTACATGTGGAAAGTAGTTTTACACAAATAGTTGTCATGACACCAAGGGGTTAAGACTGTACAAAGAATTATAATATAGTATTTACAATGTAATACATAAGGTAGCATGAAAGCTGAAGACAGCTGTACACACACACACACACACACACACACACACACACACACACACACACACATGCACACACACAGCAGGTTTTCTGAGATTGTTCTACAGACCCTTAATAGCGATCGAGATGTGTTGCCATGGCTACAGTAGCTAGGTAACGTGAGCACAATAAGAACAAAATGCTGTGTGTGTGTGTGTGTGTGTGTGTGTGTGTGTGTGTGTGTGTGTGTGTGTGTGTGTGTGTGTGTGTGTGTGTGTGTGTGTGTGTGTGTGTGTGTGTGTGATCCGGCTTATGATCCACTAACTTCCACATCTGGGCTGTTTACCACGGAGGGAGAAACAGACAGACAGCATTTGCTTAATCGCTCTCTCATGAAAACACTCGCTCACAAATGAGAAAAATATCTCGGCAGGTAAAAAGAGACAACTGTGTCGTTAAAAGTCCCCGCAGAGATAAAGGGACACAGATCCTCGATAACGTCGTTTCTGGACGAGTGCATTCTGCTGTAATGTAGATCCTTCTGCTTCGAAAGGATACAACACCTAACGAGGATTATTTACAAGAATGAAGTCAATTGTTGAAGTATGGAAGTTAGTCTGAGAAAGTATTTTGAGTATACTACAGGTGAGGGGTAAAAAAAATGTAACTTCCCACATGCATCATATATCCTGTGTTTTATATATGTTTTATATACAGTAGGTGGCTAGTAACTATGAGTGTTAATTAAATGTTGTGTAGTATAAAGTACAATATTGCCTTCCAAAATGAAGTGGAGTATGTAGCCTAACATAATACTCAAGTACAAGTATGTCAAGTATGGTACTTAAGCAATACAACCAATACAATACAACTTAAGCAGTTAAAACCAATCACTGAATTTGACATAGCCTATGCATTGGGACTAACTAAATGTTTTTCTGGTATACTAAAAAGTACGGTAGTTTGGGTAATTTGAAAGCATAATTTTTTCATGTGTGAGAACTTTAACTCTTCATCCAATTGTGCCATTCTGACTCAATGTGGCCAATGATATAGAAAGTGTGAGTGAAACTATAGATTCCCTTCAGTCTGTCAATTATCCAAGGATGCAATTTCATATTAAATACCATAATAGAGTGGAGCAGTGATTACATATGCACGTCGACCCAGGAGTTAGCATTGTGCAAGGGCTGCCTCTGCAAAAAGCAATGAGATTTCCCCATTGGATTTCGGTATATTGCAAACAATAAGCTTTGTGTCCAAATCACGTTTATGATAGTTAGTTTTCTGCAGGGTTAATCTCCACATATTACCACTTGGCGATTTTTAAAGCGTAAATGCAATCAGCAGAAATGAAAAGCTAACGTTAAAGGTGGGGTAGGTAAGTTTCAGAAACCGGGTCGTGATACACTTTTTGTTATATTCCATGGAATGCTCTTAACATCCGATAGCAATGAATATCTGAAGTGCTTTGACAAAAAACCCATAAAAAAATGTCATCTGTGGAAGCCGTAATACTGTAAAAAGTACAACCAATCCGTTTAGCCGGGCCGGCTAAACGGATTGGATTGCCGCCCTGTCTGTCAGCCTTCCATCTCGTGCACGCACAAATGTATCTCGTGCCCTCATTGGGCGTGCCGTCATTGGGCGTGCATTGCGCGTCCATGTGTGTTGGAGGAGGTGCTCTGTAAGGAAGTCTGAAGGAAGGGGCGGATTCTTTTCGGCTGTGTACTTTCAAATTTTAGTGCACTCGAGCCGGTTTCTGAAACTTACCTACCCCACCTTTAAGCTATGAAGGAACTACATTGCTAAGCTAAAGGCGGCTAATGTGCGGCGTGATGAGATTTAGTAAATTATTTAGTCACTTGTTAGCAACATCCATTTTCCACATAGAAGCTTCAGACGTTCATCATTTACTGACGCACTTTATGTCATAGAACAAAATGTGAAAATCTTGTAAACTTGTGTTAACAACAGACCTAATTTCAAGAGTGTAACCATGATGACGTTGATGCCAAGTCTTCTCTACTAGAATCTATAGATTCGCTGACCCAGAGAAAAGTAGAGCCGTTATTTATCCGTAGCAGTGTTTGAGGTTCTGCAGTCCATCAGCAGAAACGTCATGTGTCGACGCGGGTCTTATATTTCATATTTTACTAATGAGGTGTGTTTAAAAATTGATGCATCTGATCTAGATCCATCCGTATTTGTCGAGCTTTCGCTGTTTGCAGATTTCAAGGCTACAGAGAAAAAGTGGAGCATCTCTGCATTGCGTAATCTCAGAGGAGCACAACTCGCATCAGGAAATGTACAACGCAGCCTGAGTACCTTACAACACACAACATGAATCTGTGCAGATAGACAGCTGTGAAACACTGCATCACCACGGTTAGGGAAAAACAGGCCGACTATAACATCCAAGGAACAAATACGGTGTAATTATATAATCAATCACACAGCAATTAGCTAGATGAACCAAATTGAACTTTCATATAGCCGGCAGTCATTTTTATCTCCAATATGCAGCGCGTAATGAGCACCCGCAACCCAGCTAAAACACAAATATTTAATTCATGATAGTGACAAAATAATACTGGAAGATCATCCCTCAATGGAGCAATTTGCCCCCGCAGGATACTCACAAGAGTACTGGGATGAGATCTGATTATATTAAAGGGGCTCTATTCTGCTCATTATCAGGTTCACATTTGTATTGTGTGCATCCACACTATGGCACGCTGTAATGTTCAAAAAGCTCTTTATTTCTCTCATTCTGCCTGTGCTGCAGCACCTCTTTTCACCCTCTGTCTGAAACCAGAGCCCAGTCTGCTCTGATTGGTTAGCTGGCCGGCTCTGTTGTGATTGGTCAACCGCTTAGAGGTGTCCCGCCCCTTAGCCGTACAAAGGGAGTGTGTGGGAGAGAGGGGTTGCTAGTGGAGCACGCTCCTGTACTGTCAAGTCACCGGAGCCTCGTAGCGGGATGCATAAAGCAGACTCTTCACGCTAACGAAGGATCACTTCTTCTTCAAGGCCGGGAAGGCTACGCAGTACGCAGGCTACTGTCCCGCAGCTGCTGCCTCTCTGTTGGACTCCGGTACTGCACATTACTCACGAGACGTTGTAAACAAAAAACGAGTGGGGGGCGAACACACTAGAGCACTAACCACTCCGCCAGCGCCACACAGATGAGAATGTCTGGTGTGCCATATTTGGCTCGCGGGCAGCCAGTTGATGGTCACTGATTTACACGCACAAAAACATATCTAACACAGGATAAGATAGGGAATACCCCGAAAGCATAATAGGGCCTCTTTGAAAAGCCAAAATAAATCAAGAAATTAATATTTAGGAAGCATCAAACTTGCTACCGGACCGGTGCATAATTAACTGGACTTATAAAGTAAAAGAATGTGTCAATGTGGAATATCAGCTGTTATATAATAAGTGTGTGAAAGTACAGTATCGAGTGTGCATCTTAAGGTAAAGAAAGAGTAAGTAGGAAAACATCTCACTTTTCCCAAGGTGTTCCTGATGTTTGAGTCAGGAATTTACGTCCCCAATTAAGCATGAAACAAAACAAATATACCGGAGAGTAAGGAACAAACAAAGAGTACGGGTTCAGATGGTAATCAAGATAATAGCATAAACAGATCTGTATACTGAACAATGACGACAGGGCTCTAGGAATGCTAATGCACAAGAGACAACAACTATTGTATGCACATTCAAACACATTTATTTTACTTAAACCGATATATTCCTGCACTTTAACTTCATCTGCATATTGAAGTATGAATGCTTGTTGTTTGTATGTTGTTTTGAGTAGCTCTACTCATCTCATTATACCTGTGTAACGCAGTGGCGAACCGTCAGGGCCTTCAAGGTATTCAGAGAATACCCTGAAACACTCAGATAAAACAAACAAAAAAATCGATTTAATTATATAAATAAAATGAATAAATGAGAATCGTATCTGTGTTGTTGATCTGTAATATTAGCGTTACGTTGATTTGTTTGTCCTTCTCGGACCATGCACTACGCATTTCAGTGGTTTTGTGTTAGAAAAGAAAGCAACCAATCAGATCTTGTTCTGGGTCTCTGGGTAGAATATCCTTCAACCAAGGTATTCTACATCCTTGATCGAATGCCCTGGCCGTTGCATTGAATGAGAGCGTACGTTTGGACTGACAGTTTGATCAACCAATCATATATTGATTTGTAGCCAATGGGCGTATCCTTTCAGAGTTTCCCTCGGTTCCAGGGTATTCTAGAAGGCCCGCTAGTTAACTGGCTCGAGACAGAGGATCTAGATCAGGGGTGTCAAACTCAAGGCCTGGGGGCCAAATCCGGCCCGCGACTTCATTCTATGTGGCCCGCAAGAGCTTTCAAAGAATATAATATGTTTATTATACGGTTACTTGCCACTTTACAGAAGCACATTGCCAATAAACAACATGTCCCACAATGCATCTCATTTTGTGACATGCGCACTGAAGAGACTTGCAATTATTTGCCCTGGACTTTCGCCTTCAGACGTAGTTAATCATGAAGTTATTACCCTATCCGATAATAATCCAATGCAGAGGCAATAATGTCATATAATACATTATTTTATATATTTATATCGTCTTAAAGTTACAACCGGCCCTTTGAGTGCAACCATAATGCTAATGTGGCCCGCGATGAAATTGAGTTTGACACCCCTGATCTAGATGAATGCGACGAAGCAATTCATGCCGTTTTATTGTTTTTAATGTTGAAATGACAAGTGAATGACAAGGTGAAGATGAAGTTGTTGCGGAATTGTTGTGAGTACCCTTTTCAAGACGACAATTCAGTGAAAAGACGGACATTATAATGCCGCGGGGGGAGGGGAGGGGGGGTGTGTGTCTACTGTCTACAGAAGGTCCAGTTGTGATAGACACGGTTCGCCACTGGTGTAATGACAATAAAGGATTCTAGTCTATTCTATCACATCATGGAACTTTTCTTTATGGATTATCTTTTGTTGGCAGTGAAAATGACTCACACAGTTGAAGGAACAAGCTCTGTTTCCACGTCATGATGCAAGACTGTGTCGAACATTTCTCTCATGCAGGCCATGGTTGCAGGAGGATCAACAGACTCTAATCTCTGCTCCTCTCAAAACACAGAAGGCTGACTGAACCTCGCTGAGTAACTGCTGCCAGAGAGAGTCACATAAAATAGACTTGAGTCACAGCCTCTGAATATTTCAGTCATGCCGGTTTTAATTTCAAACCCTGTGAATAACACCTTCTGCTTGGCTTTGAAGACGTGGAAATAATATGAAAGAATACCGTGGTGTCAAAATCTAAATATCGATTTGTTCTGCACGTCTTGTCTACTGTACGTGCGTTCATGTTTTAATTCAAAGAGTGTTGATGTCCACCTTTACTACAAAGCCTCATTTCACTCAGAGGTTTTACGGTTGTGAGGAAATTGTAAATGTAGCTTTCCTCGGTTCCTGAGAGAAATTACGCGTACGTTTTTAAGTAGCAGCCATGATGTTGCAATCTCTAGATGATAAGAAAGGAAGCTTCAATGCTTCCTTTATTATCTATGTTAGCTTAGGATACACTGGACCATCCTTTACCCAAGGAAAGGAGATAATGCTGTCCCACAATACCGCGAAAGAGACACAACATTCTGACTTTCATGGGAACATGAGTGGGCATTTTACATGTCTTAAAGGGTCCCCTATTATACTGTTTTTCATCAATATATTACCGCTCTCAGATATATACAAACATGTCTCTGAAGTGTTTGGCTCCAAACACCAAACAGATCATTGCAGCATTACCCATAATCCCCTCTGTTTCAGCCCTGTTTCATACGTGCTGATTCTCTGTCTGTTACTTCAGATGAAAATAAGGAGCCCCTCCCCACACCCCTCTGAGAGACATTTGGTTACAAAGAACTCAATGGTGCTCTAGGAGGAGATTCAGGTGATAGGGGGGGGGGTTACCTTGGTTGCTGATTGGCTAATGGTTACACAAGACAAAACATCGTTATGCCATCATAAAGTGGCCAAAATCTGATCAGCTCATTTTCAGACAGGTTTTTATAGAAATGGATCAGGACAAAAAGAGAGAATATTTTTTCCTGAAACTTTCAGAGTCTCTTTCCACAGAGGGGACACATGTTGATGTAGAAGAGACATAAAGAAGAGGGGACACATGTTGATGTAGAAGATACATGAAGAAGAGAGGACACATGTTGATGTAGAAGAGACATGAAGAAGAGGGGACACATGTTGATGTAGAAGAGACATGAAGAAGAGGGGACACATGTTGATGTAGAAGAGACATGAAGAAGAGGGGACACATGTTGATGTAGAAGAGACATGGAGAAGAGGGGACACATGTTGATGTAGAAGAGACATGAAGAAGAGGGGACACATGTTGATGTAGAAGAGACATGAAGAAGAGGGGACACATGTTGATGTAGAAGAGACATGGAGAAGAGGGGACACATGTTGATGTAGAAGAGACGTGAAGAAGAGGGGACACATGGTGATGTAGAAGAGACGTGAAGAAGAGGGGACACATGTTGATGTAGAAGAGACATGAAGAAAAGGGGACACATGTTGATGTAGAAGAGACATGAAGAAGAGGGGACACATGTTGATGTAGAAGAGACATGAAGAAGAGGGGACACATGTTGATGTAGAAGAGACATGAAGAAGAGGGGACACATGTTGATGTAGAAGAGACATGGAGAAGAGGGGACACATGTTGATGTAGAAGAGACATGAAGAAGAGGGGACACATGTTGATGTAGAAGAGACGTGAAGAAGAGGGGACACATGTTGATGTAGAAGAGACATGAAGAAGAGGGGACACATGTTGATGTAGAAGAGACATGAAGAAGAGGGGACACATGTTGATGTAGAAGAGACATGAAGAAGAGGGGACACATGTTGATGTAGAAGAGACATGAAGAAGAGGGGACACATGTTGATGTAGAAGAGACGTGAAGAAGAGGGGACACATGTTGATGTAGAAGAGACTTGGAGAAGAGGGGACACATGTTGATGTAGAAGAGACTTGGAGAAGAGGGTACACATGGTGATGTAGAAGAGACGTGAAGAAGAGGGGACACATGTTGATGTAGAAGAGACATGAAGAAGAGGGGACACATGTTGATGTAGAAGAGACATGAAGAAGAGGGGACACATGTTGATGTAGAAGAGACATGAAGAAGAGGGGACACATGTTGATGTAGAAGAGACATGAAGAAGAGGGGACACATGTTGATGTAGAAGAGACATGAAGAAGAGGGGACACATGTTGATGTAGAAGAGACATGAAGAAGAGGGGACACATGTTGATGTAGAAGAGACATGAAGAAGAGGGGACACATGTTGATGTAGAAGAGACATGAAGAAGAGGATTTTGCATAATAGGTGACCTTTAACTTGGGGAAATATAAACGTTATTCCAATAGAGTGCCGCAGTGACGCATCCTAAAACCCGGAAGTAAACTCATTCCGGTTCCTTCGACAAAAAAACAATGCAATTTCTCCGTAGGATTTTAGAAAATAGCTGGAAATAAGGTCTGTGGTTGAAACACATTTAAGAGACGGATCACGTTTTGTTCAGCCGGATAATCTCCACATGTCTACCCTACTTTTATAATTTTAGAATCATAAATCTAATCGATTTATGATTCGGAAAGGACGCGTCACTGTGGCACTCTATTACTGTACACTTGCGACAGATGAGCAGTTGCCAGTTTTGATCGAATATGTGCTCCGTTACACCGAGGTAGCGATGACTCTTACTGATCAGTGCAGTTCATGTTAGCTTGTGGCAGTTTCTCCACTTTCTTTGCCTTTACTGACACACGAGTCATGGTGAACATCTGCGCTGGGATCACAGGATCAACTTTGGGTCAAACTCGGTCATGAAAGGATTGAAATGGAGATTTTGATTTGTCAGCATGTGTGTATATCGTTACTTGAATTGGAACCAAATGTACATGCTCTGTATCACTTGCTTTTGTAAAATAAAACGGAGAAAATCAATAAAGATAAAGAACTTGGTCGTGCAAATGGACTGTATTTATATAGCGCTTTATACCACACCCCTATCATACAGAGCGATGTGCCACTTGCTCAAGGAAGCTAACATTATAGATAACAATATCATAGACATGTTGACCCACTACCTCACGGCCACAGTTGCTCCGCGTACATTTTTTTTTACCTGACAAGATCTCCAGATTGTCAGCCTTTAGGTTGACTGAGCTATTTTTCACTCTTATTTTGCTTTACGACTGTCAAACTAGATCATAAAAGACGGTTGTATGTTTCTTCAAGGTTTACAAAGGGTTCAACCTGAGCATGGCCGATTAATCACAGCTGGAAACAACTCTAGTACGCACCTCTGAACAGGGAAAATGGATGGGTTTGGCATCAGTAGAAAGTAACCCAAAGTTATGACTAGTTGTGTCTTTCTGAAACATTTTTAAATATAAAAAATGTATTCACTTGTCATACGCAGTCGACCGCATCAACTATTCAAAAGCGACGTATAATGCGGTCTCTTGAGCTTCTCGTTTAGCATTTAGGCAATATGCTGTCAGAATCCCAGGCAGACATTATTGTTGTTATGATTTATTACAGCCGTCAGTCAGAGGAGTAGCCGGCGTGAAACCCCTCCTGATGCACAGCCGTCACTTCTGACAACGATATTTTATTTTACCAGGAGCCGGTGCTTGGGAGGATTTTCTTCTGACAATAAAACTTTCTTTGTGACTTTTCTTTACAATATTCAGGGTTTTTCTGTCACAGTCAATGAAGTTGAGACATTGTTTTTGAACAAAGAGAAAGGGCAAGGACTGATCTTTGCATGTCATGGATATTTTTAGCCTGAATTTAAAACTGAAAGATTGTTGGGTTTTTAACTTGGGATTGAAGCTCATTAACCCTTAAATTGTTTCTGTATGTTTGGGGCTACAGTAACTATGTCTGGGTGTAATAACAGTGTATCAAGGATATAATATGGGTATAATATACAGGTGTAATAATGGTGTTACATGGGTGTAATAACAGTGTAATATGGGTTTATTAAGGGTGTAATAACATTGTAATATGGGTGTTATAACAGTGTAACTACAGTGGTAAATGGGGTGTATTCATTTGTAATGTGGTTGTTATAATTTAGTAACATTACAGTACATTACATGTTAGACGCTTTTATCCAAAGCGACTTACATACTCTACTGTGTGTTTGGGTTGAAGTGTCTTGCCCAGGGACACAACGACATGCTGACTGCAGTGGGGTTTGAACCTGTGACCCCCTGATCCGAACACCAACGCACAACCCACTGCACCACACGCCCCACAGTAACATGACTATGATAAGGGTGTAATACAGGTGTAACGATGGTTTAATATGGGTGTATTCATGTGTAATATGGGTGTAATAACATTGTAATATGGGTTTATTAAGGGTGTAATAACATTGTAATATGGGTGTAATAACAGTGCAATATGGGTTTATTAAGGGTGTAATAACATTGTAATATGGGTTTATTAAGGGTGTAATAACATTGTAATATGGGTTTATTAAGGGTGTAATAACATTGTAATATGGGTTTATTAAGGGTGTCATAACATTGTAATATGGGTTTATTAAGGGTGTAATAACAGTGCAATATGGGTTTATTAAGGGTGTAATAACATTGTAATATGGGTGTAATAACAGTGTAATATGGGTTTATTAAGGGTGTAATAACAGTGTAATATGGGTTTATTAAGGGTGTAATAACAGTGTAATATGGGTTTATTAAGGGTGTAATAACAGTGTAATATGGGTTTATTAAGGGTGTAATAACATTGTAATATGGGTGTAATAACAGTGTAATATGGGTTTATTAAGGGTGTAATAACATTGTAATATGGGTGTTATAACAGTGTAATATGGGTTTATTAAGGGTGTAATAACATTGTAATATAGGTGTAATAACAGTGTAATATGGGTTTATTAAGGGTGTAATAACATTGTAATATGGGTGTAATAACAGTGTAATATGGGTTTATTAAGGGTTGTAATAACAGTGTAATATGGGTGTAATAACAGTGTAATATGGGTTTATTAAGGGTGTAATAACATTGTAATATGGGTGTAATAACAGTGTAATATGGGTTTATTAAGGGTGTAATAACATTGTAATATGGGTGTAATAACAGTGTAATATGGGTTTATTAAGGGTGTAATAACATTGTAATATGGGTGTAATAACAGTGTAATATGGGTTTATTAAGGGTGTAATAACAGTGTAATATGGGTGTTATAACAGTGTAACTACAGTGTCAAATGGGCGTAATTTAGAAAATAGCAATCAATACATTTTCCAAAATATGTATATGCTATTATACCATGTTAGGGTTACAATTCATTAATGATCATGTCATTTGAAGAGCCAACAGAAACAGACAGGGACCTATTTCAGAGACTGAGCCTGTTCCCTCAGGCTTTTGTCTTTATAGAGCAAAAGAGATGACATGAATCAAGTCATCAAATGTGAAGAGAGTGACAGCTGTCAGGAGATGTGTGAGATCAGGTGTAAACAACGCCCTGCAGATTAAAAAAAATAAAGTTACAGCGACTTCAAAACACAAGCAAAGTAGTTGTAAACATAAATATTGCAATAAAACTTGAGTAGGAGAACAACTTTTCTAGTGACCTCTTTTACATTTAGTGTGTACAAATGAGATGAGTAGAGCTTGCATTGATCCCATTGGGAAAATGGAAATTTGAAATTGTTTGTTTTTTTAGCACAATTAGTCAAATTAGAGTATTAGAGCAAGTGTGACAGAATCAGAAACCTAAACAATTAGCTTGAAGATGCTTTAAAAATATGTATCATACCCTTGTTCTTAAATAAAGACTGATCAGACTTCTCCACAAGATACACAAAGAAGGTAATTATATAACGTTGTTTTTCTATGTGCAGCCCTTCATGAAGCCTCATAAAAAACATATCATTATTCACAGCAAAGCCGGAGGGAGTGCAGCAGAAAAAGATGGATTGCAATCATTCATTTACTCCTAACAGCTGCCTGTGATATACTTAACACTAAATGTTGCTCAAGGAAACTTAAAGGGTACCTATCATGCAAAATGCACTTTCTGAAGTATATTATACATAACTATGTGACCCCAGTGCGTCGGGGAACTCACGCAGCGTCAGAAAATAAAACCCTCTCTCTTTTCCTCCGTACCCAAATCTCTAAAAACGGGGAACAACGGAGCTGATCCAGATTTGCGTCCAATATGACGTAATATCTGAAATGTGGACCCACAGCCCAATCAGAAACGTTGCTATCAGAAACAATGCCCGACTGTTTTGGACGTAATATGGTCGGTGTTTACATTAGCATGGCTAACACTCAGAGCTAACCTGTACTGGAGAGCATGTGTGTGAAGAAGCAGGAAGTAAAAAGGAACTCACCTTGTGGTATAACCGGCAAGAGAGAAAGCCTTTGAGCTCCATACTGTTTCAGATCCTTGATAATCCATGATATGGCGTTTCATCACGGCAGCATTTAGTTTAGACAGTAGCTGCCGGGTCCCGCATGAGCTCAGACCCCTCCTTTTTTAAAGCTTTATTCCCAAATCAGCACTTTTGAAACAGGAAGTGAATTAGAGGGATATGAGGCATGGCTAGAATGGGTGATCTGTTTGGTATTTCGAGCAAAACACTTCATAGTTTTTTATATATTTTTATATATCTGAGACCTATGCTATTGCCTAAAAATAGCATGATAGGTGACCTTTAACTTACACATTAATCAAAGTCAAAGTCAACTTTATTGTCAATCTTTCAGTTTGGGTGTAGAGACAGAGAGATCGAAATACCGTTTCCCACAATCCTGAATACAAAAACAGATATATATAAAAATATGTATAGACCTATTTATATACACAATCAAAAGACACATTTATACATATGCACCCATTAAAGGTGGGGTAGGTAATTTTGGAGAAAGCAGCTCGAGTGCGCTAGAATTTGAAAATACACAACCGGAACAAATATGCCACTTCCTTACAGAGCCCCTCCTCCAACACACACGAACGCGCACATGACCAATGAGGGCACGAGATAAGTTTGTGCCCAGATGGAAGGCTGACAGGCAGGTAGGCCATCCAGTTACTTTAGCCGGGCCGGCTCAGATGATTGGTCGTGCTTTTTACAGCGCCACGGCTTCCACAGATGACATGTTGTTATGGATTTATTGTCAAAACATTTAATATATTCATTGCTATCGGGATGTTAAGAGCATTCCATGGAATATAACAAAAAGTGTATCTCGAGCCGGTTTCTCAAACTTACCTAACCCACCTTTAAGACCTAAATAAAAGCACAACAATTGCATTTAGAGTACGTTTTTCATCCTAAAAGAGTAACATTTCTTTAATTTTCTGGCTGCTCATTCCAGTATCAGACTGAACCACAAAGAATAAAACATTGTCCTCAAAATTGGCTCCCAGTATTGCATTGTCCTCATTTTCCAAAATCATCTCCCAAATCATTCTGGGATGAATCTGCAACCATCTGCTTCATATTAATCCAAGTTGTCGTACCGTGCACGGCCAGAAAGTGTGTGATTTTGTCAGCGAGCCTTTAATGTTATCTATTTCTGCACATCAAAGCGTTCTGCCATCCCTCCCCTCCCTCAAACTTCCCCATCACTTCCTGGCCCCAGTGGCTTCAAAGAGCAACTCCTCTTTCAAAATGTTGGATCTACAGAGCCCACACAAACATGGCCGAGCACCTTGATACATTTCCATCTCGCCTTGATGCATAAATACATGTAAATAGGTGGGAAAAAAACAAGATAATGAGGTGAAAGTGTCCTTCCTGCTCATGAATTCACATCAAAATAATATATTATAAATCGTCCCGTCCTACACATCTTCACTATTGGTGTTTATTCTGTCACTCAAAATCCCAAATGCACTTAATGGGCCGAAGCCTGCGAGCTAGTTCAGGCAGTCAACTCGAGCACCAATGATACATTAACACGTGACGCGCCTCGTCCCTCTTACAACCACCCAAACACATTCTCCTAAACATGCCGCTCTATTTAAGCTGCCAGGTCTTCCTGCCTCTGCCTCGCTATGCTGCTGCCACTGCTGTGTTCACTTGCTATTGCTGCGTTCATGTTCCTGCTGCTGTGTTTCATGTTGCTGCTGCTCGCCTGCCCCCCCACCACCCCAGCTTCCACCTGTAGGCTCGGGGGATAGTTATCTAATCATCACTCAATGTTCTTTGTAAATCTGTGGAGTGATGAGGCCCGAGCCTAGACGCCAAACTCAAACTACATGCTGCTTCTAATAAACATATTAAGAAACACGTGAGTTGTCTGACTGAACTGACATTAAACCTCACATTATTTCTCAACAGCATCCCTTTGAAACAAGATCCCCTCTTAAACTCTCCAATATAGACGGAGAGATGGACGGGAATTGATGCAAGTAATGAGAGTAGGAGGCGAGGAGTAAAGAGAATACTAAGTGAGGGGAGGATGATTGAAGAGACTAGTTGCGGCAAGGCTATGTATACGTATGGGAGTGGAGCTGCAGGACGTCTCTTCTCCAGTTGTCTGTCTTCTTATTCTATCAGACGCAGACTTAAATGGATCTGGAGCTTTCAGGCTCTTTGTGAATTCTTCAGAAGTAGCTGACAGATGGAGATTTCTTTACGGTGTTGTTTGGTATTATATCTCTCCCCTCTGCAGCTTCTTCACTTTACAATGACAGCTGTGTGCGTAATACAGCGCTGCAGTTACTCTTGATTAGCTGTGAGATCGGCTCAGTTTCAGAGCTGGGACTACAGTGTTTTTCTTAGCTGTCAGAAGTTGAACAGACCTCATCACTTGAGACATTACGGAGAGGATAATACATCTCAGAGTAGCTTGGAGCAGGGCGTACGATATGAAAAATGACACACTTTCGATCGCTCCTAACAAAGAGCTGCTGTTGCGAGCTGTCCCGTTTTTAAAAATGGACTAAAAGGCTTTAGGTCACAGACGTACGAGTGAGCTAACTGAATCAATAAAGTATACTTTCGCTTGGACCAGCCATCTCTAGCTTAGACTGATTTCTTTGGTCTAGGTGCAGTGCAAAGGGGTGCAGGAATAAGTCCTTAAACCTGGAATGTGTTCAATCAATCAATGTTTATTTATATAGCCCAATATCACAAATGTTACATTTGTCTCAGTGGACTTCACAGTTTGTACAGAATATCAGTATGACAATACAACACCCTCTGTCCTTAGACCCTCACATCGTACAAGGAAAAACTTCCAGTGAAAACCCACAGTTTAAAGGAGAACATGGGAGAAACCTCAGGGAGAGCAACAGAGGAGGGATCCCTCTCCCAGGACGGACAGACGTGCAATAGATGCCGTGTGTACATCGAAGAGATAATACATTTACAACGTAGATAGACCAAATGTTTGGAAATGCATGTGTGTATAATAGGAAGATGAATCCACGAGGATATCCATCCAGGACCTATGATCCAGGACCACAGCCACGACTCAAGATCCAGGGCTCGCGATCCAGGACAGATGAGCGCAGGATCATCCATGACTCCGGATCCCGGCGTATATAGACACCAAAAAGAAAGACATTTGGGGAAGCTGGGTTAATCGGAACGTGGAGTTAGCATTTTACCACGTCCGGTTACCTCGTCTCAAAGTCAAAGGTTTTTGGAACGTGTGTATAACTAGATGCCTGAAATAAGGTATAAGGTTAACACAAGCTCAAGAGATTTGCACGTTTCATTTCACGCCTTTGTGTCTTTTAAACGACGTATTCTAAGTGATCAACTGAGACGCTAAATGTCATCACGCAAAACATTAGCCACCTTTAGCTGAACATAAAGTCATGCGACTGTTATGTAGTTCGTTGATAGGCTTTTAGGCGTTCGCTTCTGGCGATTGCTTTTACAAAGTGGTGTTAAGATGTGGAGATTATCCTGCTAAACAAAACGTGTAACATTTTACTTGTTAACGTTTGCCACAAAGCTTATTTACCCCAATATACTGAAATCCATCCATCCTTTTTGTCGAGCGAGCCCTTGCGCTGCTAACTTAAAGGTCGACCTACAAAAACACGTAATCTCTGAACCACCTTATTGGTTTAATGCAAAGTTATCAGGATCTAAGGATAGAATATCAGACTGAAGATAACTGCAGACAAAATCTGGTGACAAAGTTAAAAATGTCATGTGATTGCATTCTGATTTGCTCTATTGCAATATAATTAGCAATGATAAGCAAATCATTAGGTTTATTCACACATTATAACTTAAAGGGACACAACTCTATTTTTTGAGTCATGTGTTTCTGGTTTCATCCAATCACTGAAGCCCCTTCGCCAGGTAGAAAACACACCTCCAAACTATAGACTCAGCTAATGCACCTACTGTCCTCAAAGGGATCTTGCATAATCATGCCCAGTCATTTTGTAGGATCTAATTAACTAATAAGAGGGTATTTTTTGAGAAATACGAGCGTTAGGCTTAGTATTAAAGAAGTGAGTGAAATATATTGGTACACCATAAATCACCTGCCATGCATAATGAGAGGCATGAAGATGGTTTATCACCAGCCGGAGTGTTTGGAGAATCAGGATTACATCACTCTCCCACAGTTACAGAGGTGTGTGTGTGTGTTCGTGTGTGTGTGTGTGTTCTCTGCTGCAGTCCTCTGTGAAACAATAAATCTGACGCAGACTCTGCTGTGCAACACAAAACACTTAATGATCCCCCCCCCGTCCCCCCGTCCCCCCGCCCCCTGCTCTTAAGCTGTCTCTCTATATGACATGCTGTTTCATCATTAACTTCTGAATAAAATGTTACTACCCGCTGTGATCAGACTGACTGAGAAGACGGAGCATCAGTTAGTGGATTTAGACGTTGTGTGGTTTGTGGTGTCCAGAGGTTGAATTCAAGTATTAATACATATCTTTCTGCAGGCGAGAAAACGCTATAAAGCAATATAAAAAAAGACTCTCTCTCAGGCCACATGCCGGGAAAGACGGATGTGGTTCTGCGAGCTGACCTACATACACAGAAGGTTCCTTGCAAAACAAGATATCCACTGTAAGGAAAAAAAAGGTGACACCTGTCAGAGAATATTTTAATCCGATCTGTGTATTTAGAGGTTCTCAGTCTTTCTTATTTTTTGTTGCTTAACAGACGTGTGCTTTTGTGGAGTTGCATGGGATCCTGCGTGTAACTTCAGGAGGACAGGTCAAGAGCTCATCTGCCTTCCTGTGGGTGAGGGGTTTGGGCACATGAGGAGTTGGAATACAAAGGTGCCTTTGTTCCGATGTCTGGTCATGATTAGGGGAAAAGGCGGGCTGTTTAGATGCCTCCTTTAAAGATATATAGAGATGTTTCTGCCCTTTGTGTTTAGAGTTGATTTGGTTGCTTTGCATGAAAGTGTGAATTTACCTTGTGAACTCTCCGGCTGTATTATACTTTTAATAAACTTCGGTGTTTGACTAAAGACGATCCAGCTTCCATCATTTCCTCTATATTGCTGCAGAAGTTTTCTTCACAACACCTACTGCTGCCGACAGGATTTAACTGGCGCCAGCATGAAAGGAAACTGTTTCTGGAACTAAATCAAAGAGCTGTCTCGAGGTGTGATTGTCAGGCAGTGGTGGCGAAGTACTGAGATCATTTACTTAATTAAAGGGGCTAAAGAAAAAAGGTTACAAAAAAGGTCATGCATTGGACATGTTACTTAACCCAAAGTAAGTAAGTATAATCAGAACATTGTAGAGCAAGCCTAAAAGTGGCCAATGCAGAACAATCGAAAAAAACATTTGAAAAAAACAACCCATGACTCACAATAAATTTGAAAATTACTTAAATGGTTATAGATTTAATTATGTCTTAATTGGCTAGATTATTCAACTTAACTGTTTTGGGTAATGTGTTGGCTAATTACATTCATAACAAAACATTATGCTTTCTTAAACCCCTGTATTTGTTTGCAAACATCTTGATTTGCAACCTAAAAACATTTCACTTAAAGTGTCAAATGAATGTAGTGAAGACAAAAGTTCAATATATATATAATTGAGTTGTACTGGAGTAGGTCATATTTAAGTAAAGTACACCTCATAATTCAAAACAGAAATAGGTAAATGTACCTTTTCCAAGGTCACGTTGTATTGTCTTAAACAGGTACAGAATGCAGCAGGTGTTCAAATAAGCAAAATACCTCTTTTGAATTCATGTCAGGCTAAACATGCGCCTGGAGCTGTTCCCGCTGTCACCTTAACAAATCTGTAAATTATCACAGTTCTATTTTCCCCGCCTCTCAGGAAGTCGAGTAACAAAAGGATTCTGCACTCGAATAATCCGGTTGTACAAACAGAAATGATGTCATACCTCCTTTTGATCACTGTTTTAATGCGGGCAACATTTCTCCAAAACAAAAACAGGTAGTAGGCACGGCTGAAGTTTTTTTTCTTGCTTCTCCACCTGTTGATGTTTTGTCTTACTCCCCCCTTCGTCATTGCTCTGTTGCCATGGAAACCCCAGAACAGGAATGGGGCCAGCGCGATAATAAAAAAGCGACACCGGACATGTTATCATCGCCTTCCTCCCACCAGCTTCGTCCCCGAATAGGAAGGAAACTTTTTTTTTTTGGGTATAATCTGCAACAGTGAAGGAGACGTAGCTTTTTTTGCATTTTGTTTAAAAGAGCTCCGGATCTTTTGCTACACACCGCCCACATGAAGATGTGAAAACAGAGCAGAGGATGAAACCTCCACACACTCAAACACACCATATCTTATATCATATCATTTCCTCATACTCTATAAAGCGATGAATGCAATGGCTAAACATGACCGAACACGGGTCCTAGTTTCACACTGAACCAACCTCAGGCTGATCTGCCCTCCTTCAGCTACCACTACTATTTAGTAATATGTATGGCTATTTGACTTGCTTCCTTTGGTCACTATAACCCTTAATGAACACACAGTTAGACATGCACTAAACAGTTTTGTACATTAACGTTGTTTGACTGTAAGTGTAATATGCATATTGACGTTGAATGTTATCTCGTTACCACTCTTATTTATTTTTGTCTATTTTAACTGCAGTGAGAGTTGCCAGAGAAATGTCTTTGTATGATGACCATAAAGATATATTTTATTCTATTCTTGAGGTGCCCCACACAACATTTAATTTTTTATATTTGTGATTCTGATAAAGCATATTTGTTTAAGTCTATGTAGATGAGCTCTTCACACATCATGACCTTCTCCTACGTCCTCCTACAGCGTTAATGATCTCACTGTAAAGCCTGCAGCCTGTATTGATTTAGTTAAAGGGTCTCCAAAATAATCCTGCTTAACGTCAAATACAGGTCCAGAGTTCACTCCTTTCATCATGGTACGATACTATATTACGACTTACAATAAATGCAAAAACCATAAAGAATTAAACTCCGAACAATAAGGAAAGTGCCGATATATATTCTCTTCAAATAAGATCATAAGCAGGATTTTCGCTTAGCCGGCTAAATTCAGGGGAAACTCCGGCTTTCCGGTCCTACGAAGCTGGTTCACTTTTAGCAGGCTAGATCTCCATGGTAACTTATGCTTAGCGGCTAACCTGCTCCGGAGCAGGTTAGGTTGCAGGCTAAGAGATCAACTCAGTGAAAGCACTGCCTGCTGACCAATCAGAGCTCAGTGTGCGGAGTTTAAAGCGATCAAGTCATATTACAGGAGAAAGGAAATACAGAAAAGCTGCCGTTGCAGGAAAGACGGCCGGCAAAAATCACCGACTGTGTGAACGTGAACATTAATAGAATATCACCTCCATCTTCAGAGCAATCTGACTATTATAACATTAGCGTTAAGAAAGCTTACTTAAATATCTGCTACAACATAAGTAACCGGATCAGAGTAACATTAAGTACAGTCCGCGGCATATCACTTCATAATGTATCATATATTTCCTTATCTGAGTCAGCTGAGCCGTATCTGGCCGTGCAACACTCACAGTGTCACATACTGTATGCAGAAGTATTATTTTAAGCAACACATTAAGTTGACGAAACACTCGAGTCAAATGTAATGAAAGTCAGATCGTGTCTTAGACGGGGCAGTGATATCATAAACCTGTTAATGTACGCATTCAAACACTTTTTCTTTTGCCAGCTGTATTCACCTTGCAGGTGCAGCTATGTGGCTTTGATCCTGGATAAAGTGTCATCGAGTCATCGATGTTTAAAGTTTAACGTCTTTGTCTAATTATATAGTTGACTTTTCATTCAGGAAGTATGACGCTGCGCTGTCAGTACGCTTCTCCATGTTTGTGATTGGTCGAATGCTCCAAATACCACCCCTTTCATGTGAACGCGCACCTAACTAGATAGGACACGGCTGGCTTGAGCGATCCACTTGATAACCCGCGTTGTAGTACAGTTTAGCGAGAGCGCGTATGTTTTGGATTAGGCCAACCGGCTAACTCAAACATATCCAGGTTAGGTTGAACCGGCTTCGTAGTACAGGCCTCTGGTGAATCAGATAAAGGTCTAAATTAAATATATAATTTTTTTTGAAAACTATGCGATAATTTCCGCCACCTCATGTTTCATGTTTTGTTCTATGACATAAAAGAGTGTGAGTAAATACCCAACTTGTGAATGTCTGAAGCTTTTATGTGTCTTTTTAACCCTCCTATTGTCTTAATTTCCCCCTTACTTTGGTGTTCGCGGTCAAATTTGACCGGTCCTGTTTTAACTGCTATTACATTAACACAAAAACCATTTATCATCACCACATTTAATTTAACACCCTTTCAAACTGTACATATTGTATCAGCCTACTGGTATACATGAACAACTGCAGTAAATATACAAAGAATTGACACTGAACATGCGTGCGTGTGCCAGGTGTGATCCATGTAATATGATGGGCACATAAGAGCGGGAAATATGTCAAATTGTTCTGTGTGTGTGTGTGTGTGTGTGTGTGTGTGTGTGTGTGTGTGTGTGTGTGTGTGTCAGGTGTGATTAACATGGGGGGATTGGGCACATAAGGGGGGGACACATCTAGTGTGTGTATGTGTATGTGTGTGTGTGTGTGTGTGTGGTGTGTGTGTGTGTGTGTGTGTGTGTGTGTGTGTGTGTGTGTGTGGGTGTTACAAAGTTGACTAAATCATCCAAAATGCAATGAAAGTGTGATCAGCAATTGTATATGTTCAAATGTCTACTGTGAAGGATATCATAACGCCTTAATGCAATCGGATGTAAAACAAAAAAGTTATGATTGATGAAAGTAGTAAATCGGTCAGATTTGACCCGAAGACAACAGGAGGGGTAAAACGTTAGCCGCCTTTAGCTTAGCGGTGGTGAGGTGAAGTCATGTGACCGTGATGTAGTTTGTTTATAGCCCAACATTAGCTTTGTATACCTGCGATTGCATTTACGCTTCTAAAATCATAAAGTGGTGTTAATATATGGAGATTATTCTAGTTTGTCAGCATCAATAATGTACGTTTGCCCCAAAGCTAATTTTCTATACATTTCTAAAACCATCTAAGAAAAAAGAGAGGCCTTGAAATGCTAAATTTGTTTGTAGGAGTTTGAAAGATAAGGAAAGGCACACTACATCAGTTTCATAGCGACTCCTCAATCACTCCTTTCCCAGCGAACACTCTCCATGAATAGTCCTCACAGCTACAGGCTGCCTGCCCATGAGAGTCGTCCATCCTCTGAATACATAACAACACATTTGTGTGTATGGGCAGATTTAAAATGTGACTCAATACAAAACAACAACAACATTTGTGTGTAGGAGGAAGCAGTTGACGCTGAGCCAGAGAGGAGGCGGCAACATGAGGGAAGATGAACATAATTAATGGACTTGTTTATTTTGCTTAATTTAAAACTGTATTTTTTTAATATTATGTTTAATTAGTATGAATCCAAGAGAGAGTAGTGGTGCCGTAGTGACATCAAATCAACATCAGAACGAACATGGGTTGTATTTGTATATTTTTTTAATACTATGTCTTTGGTAAAGCCAATAAATAAATGCTTGGTTTGAGGCAACTTTGTGTGATAGCAATTAAAAAGGACTGCATGTCTAGTTTATTTAATTTCATTCATTCGATCTTGCCTCCATAGTCTTTTCTCTGAATCAGTAGTGACACATCCATCAGTGATTTGTGTTGACACAAAACTGCAATACAAGCTGTTCTTCAACACAACCTGAAATAAATACGATACGATAGATACTTTATTGTCAAATCAAGTCTGAAACACAGCAGATCTGATCAAATCTGTTCTCAAGTCAACTCACAACATGAACGGTTTGTCGATCGCATGCCACCATTTTCTTGGGGTTTTGTACGGACAAAAAGGGGGGGGGGGGGGGGGGGTCGGGAAGATGCATTTTCTGTTCATCGCAATCACCATCGCACTCGAGTAACTGGTAGACTACTGGATTGTATAGACATTTGTGCCTGTGTTTGGAAAAAAGGGTAAAATGATTTCAAGAAATGGATCTGGTTGTGCCCTGTGTATGTGTTTGTTGTTTGTTTTACTATACTGCGCATGGGCACGGGGTATTTAGATGACCTCAACGTTTACAGGTGCGGGCAGGGGCGGACTGGGACTACAAATCAGCCGGGACTCTCGACCGGCCCACTTCGGTACCGCCGGCCCACCTCGGTACCGCAAGTAAATACCGCTAGTAAATTGTCGACAAGATGGGGGGGGGGGGGTGCTAGTGACTTATCCGACAGGCCAACCCGGTCTCATAAAAAAACGTGTAATAACTACGTTGGTCCACAACGTAGGACGTAGTATTTCTACAAAAACGCCTCTGAAATTGTAAGATCCCTACGTTTTTTTTCACCATTCATTCCAATGGCTGGCGTCTATGTCACGTGATCTTCACATTTCTCCCTGCAGAAAAAAAAAACATGGCCGAACTTCGTTTTATTCTCGGTGTAAAATGCCTATTTTAAAGTTAGTTTGGCCATTAAAATGCCTTTTGATGTCATTTGATGCGAGAAATATGAGTTGTTATTTCAGATTATGTGTGCAGTGGATGTACATGATCTTTAGTTTGCTAGTTATTACGAAGATTACTTCAGGAAATTGTGTCGATACAACGTTTTCATTGTTACCAAGGTGGTTGCTAGGGACGCTGCTATCGATATTATTTCTGTTATGTTGTGTAACTGTTTAATGGTGTAATCTTTATTGCTACCCCCTTCCCCGTCAATGTATAGTGTTGGTCCACAGCGCAAACGTATTAGTTTAACAAAATCCGCATCTAAAATTGTGGCATAGATACGTTATTTTCCCCTGTGCAATTCCAGTCTCACATCTCACAGCACATCGTCATAAACAAATACCGGAAACAGACCGAAAACACTTTATTCCGAGTGTGCTTGCTTTTCTCTCTGGAGGTCATCACATAACGGCATTGTAATACACGGTTCGGCTGCATTAAATATTACATATCTGCCGTAGTTCTCTATTTATAGAGCCTTGATGAGAAGACTTCTAGACAAACATGAGGAACTGCCGCCAACACTGAAAACGTGACGTGGATCATAAATATATCAGCCATTAAACAACATCTTACATTTCTTTTCACACAATACGTCTCCTTGCAGTATCAACACTAATTCGGCTGACTTTTATATTTGATCCAATTGGTAGATAGGCTGTATTTACACCATAAAGGTGCACAGCTGATATAAAGGGACACCTAGTGGTTAAAGCATGTTATTGAATTTCATTATTTTTATTATTAGATATTAATAGGATCCCTATAAAGTATATTCATTACTCGTTATTCTCTACTAATAGTTAATTAAAGACTGTATATAATGACTATTTTGCACATCCCTTTCAAGATTTCAAGAGTTTCTAAGGTTTATTGACATATCATATACAGAAACGGTGTAGTTATGCAATGAATGAAAAACTTTGTGTATACCTCCAGCAATGTTAACTATGTTGAAGCACTTATTTTAACTGATATTATACATATGTATTATACTCTTATATAAGATGTATGTAGATAGTATAAGGAATGTGCAGAATACGACAGTTTAATGGTGGAGGTACACACATATTGATAGATGTCTTGTAATGCACTGTTGAGGAACCTGCGACCAAAGTTTTTCATCTCCGGCCTTGTCAGGTATTGAACAATCAATAAATAAAGAACACAGAATTATTAAATATAAAACACAGAATTTGTGTGATTATACTAAATGATTTACAAATAAACACCACTGCATATTGACAACTGTTACACATGCTGATGTAACGCAAATGTTTCCAACTTGGGATCAATAAAGTATATCTTATCTTAAGATGATCGATGGCTACTGCCATATTTGCAAAATGTGCCTCTGAACCTTGACAAGTGCATGTTTCAGGCTCATCAATAAACAACAGGAGGGGTCACACACATAAGACCAGCTGTTAAATAAAGCTCTTCTGACCTTAGCTGGCATGTGGGTATATATATTAATGCTGCCCATTATGGGCACAAGCCATTTTCACCCATTTATTAATTATATGTTTTAAATGTGAGTGTTTCCTATCCCCTAAACCTCCAGGGATGTACACAGTTTAATACTGGCAACTTCTTATTATGGGAAATACGAAAACGTCTTTTAAAACTACAACTCCCAGTAGAGACGTGCCATAGATACAGAACATGTTGCGAAACACAATAGCCAGCATGTGTAGTTCTGGGGATGGGGTGGGGGAGGGGGGGACGCGGTGGACCCGTTCAAATCCAGTTTTGGACAGTCTGCCGTGGGTCCATCCCATTTCAAGTGCTGTTCGACGCTCGGCGTAACCCTCGGCGCAAACTCAAACATCCAATCACAGAGCTTGAGGACTATCACGGGGTTTGTCAAGCGAAGCGGAGAGAATACTTACTTCCCGGTGTAATATTCTCTAAAGCAAATGAGCTGCTCCGACCCTCGGTCCTGACGGACTCCAACTTGTGTTTATTAATCAAACAAATACATAAACACAAGGATAATTATGTGTTATTGTTGAGTAAATGGAGAATTGCACAGGGGAAAATAACGTATCTATGCCACCATTTTAGATGCGGATTTTGTTAAACTAATACGTTTGCTCTGTGGACCAACACTATACATTGACGGGGAAGGGGGTAGCAATAAAGATAACACCATTAAACAGTTACACAACATAACAGAAATAATATCGATAGCAGCGTCCCTAGCAACCACCTTGGTAACAATGAAAACGTTGTATAGACACAATTTCCTGAAGTAATCTTCATAATAACTAGCAAACTAAAGATCATGTGCATCCACTGCACACATAATCTGAAATAACAACTCATATTTCTCGCATCAAATGACATCAAAAGGCATTTTAATGGCCAAACTAACTTTAAAATAGGCATTTTACACCGAGAATAAAACGCCATGTTTTTTTTTTCTGCAGGGAGAAATGTGAAGATCACGTGACATAGACGCCAGCCATTGGAATGAATGGTGAAAAAAAACGTAGGGATCTTACAATTTCAGAGGCGTTTTTGTAGAAATACTACGTCCTACGTTGTGGACCAACGTAGTTATTACACATTTTTTTGTGAGACTGGGTTGGAAAGGCCCACATCGTCCGACCGGCCCACTTCAGTACCGGCCCATCGCCCGAACGTCCCGATGGCCAGTCCGCCCCTGGGTGCGGGTGGTTGAGGCAGTGTAAGCAGTTTTCGACCGCGTTGCCAACACACGCTGGGGTTTAATAAATGGTATTAATAAGAATGTCGTGGTTGTAATTGGAGAGCGTACGCGTCTAACTAAAAACTACACAGTATCAATCCATGGTGATATTGAGTGGCAATAGTCACCACAGAACTGATTTGTGTTTCGTCCCGTTTAGCCCTTTGCAACTTTATTTGGACTGCCTTCAGCCACAATAATTAGACATTTTTAAACCGGTGAATTAGCTGAAATAAATTGGTGGCAATTCAGAGATACGGAGGGCTAAGAAGTGTCAAAGAAAAATGTGTGATAGAGAGCCAAACACATCCCGATGCCAAAATAAAAATAATTCTTTTTACAAATTCAGCTTTGTGACTTCCACCTCAAACACATGCACACACCCCTCTTCACACACACTTGTTTATCAGATCCTGAAATAACTCGCAACAACCTGTAAAGCTTATCTTATGTGACCATTTGTGTTTTCTGTTGCTGTTTTGTAGGTGCAGCCGGGTAGCTAGCTAGCTCCATAGGTAGATGATATTGTAGTGCCGAGAGATATGGAGTCAGAGGCGGTGCAAGGAAGGTGCAAGAATAGTAATTTATTCACAAGCTGTAAAGGACATGTTGTCGGGTCGCAGCCCGGGTCGACAAGAAAGAGCCAAGAGGGTACACACTATTTATAGGTAACCCATAACATGTCCGTGTGGGAACAATAACCGCAACTGTAGTTCCAAGTTTGAATTATGTCCCAGTGGTTAAATAGGTGGTCACCACACAAGCCCCCTCAGAATTCAAACATGGCAAAAAAAAATATATCCCCACGTCCGTGGAGGAAGCACCACAAGGGCCGAGGAGGGTGGGGCCGCAGGTGAGGACCGGGCCATGGAACGGGCCACGAAAGGGGGCCGCAGGAGAGGGCAGGGGCCCTAACGAGGGCGAGGGCACCCACACCGGGGGCGGGCCGTCGTAAAGGGGCCGCAGTAGGTGTCGCGGAGAACCCAGCAGGAAAGAGCGCAACCCGGCCGCAGGCAGACGCACAACGGCGGCGGGCACGAAGTCCTCGGCAGGCGTCGAGGTATCCCCGGAAGAGAGGAGCAGTCCCCCCTGGAGGAAGGAGCGCAACCCGGCCGCAGGCAGACGTGCAACGGCGGCGGGCACGAAGTCCTCGGCAGGTGTCGAGGTATCCCCGGGAAGCAGGAGAGCAACCCGGCCGCAGGCAGACGTGCCGTGGCGGCGGGCATGAAGTCCTCAGCAGATGTCGAGGTATCCCCGGGAAGCAGGAGAGCAACCCGGCCGCAGGCAGACGTGCCGCGGCGGCGGGCATGAAGTCAAAAGGGCTGATAGCCGTTAGCACTAGCCGTCGTTAGCCCCACGTGGTTAGCCGCTAGCTGCCAGCCATGGGTAGCTGCCAGCCGTCGTTAGCCCCACGTGGTTAGCAGCCGGGACGTGCAGCCGCACGCCCCGAAGAACAAACCCATGAGGTAGCAATGGGGTTGCTGGTCGACCCAGCAGGTCGTGCATCGTCCCCCCGTTGGATAGAAAGCCGATGCGGGAACGGCGAGCAACGTCTCCAGCCTTCTGCGGAGCGCGCACCGAGCCTCAGTCCGCGTGCCGGTGGCAGCCACGGACGTCTCCAATCAAACCCCGGCATTTCGAGAAAGGAACTTGCGGAAGTTTATGAAGAGTATTATGCAGAAGATGTGATGCAGCATATTTTTGGTATATTCATTTTAATCTCACCAATATATAAGAGGTGTATTGCATCATGTTATCCCTAAATATATGTGTGGGTATATACATTCCTGTGTATTAATAGTTGAAGGAACAAAATACATTTTTCCTCTTAAATATAGAGAGGTTTTTTATAGATTCCTGAAACAATGTTCCCTTTTTCTTTAAAGTAGATTAGCGCAATAGTCTTTTTCTTTCACTTATAACCTTTTCATCAAAAGGCTATTTTTGAGGGGTAAAATGCAGAATTACTTGTGAGTTCTGTTTTGAGTGAAAAGATTACCCTTTTGAGTGTTTTTCTTGGTTAACCATTAGATATAGTGGCTAAATTCGTTCTAAGTTAATTATGCGCATCCTGCAGGCCTTGAGAATTTAGTCACACAGTTAAGAGAGACAATGGTCCTTTTAGACTAAGGGTGAGCTTACTTCGGGTGAATAAAAGTTCAGAGATGATTACACATGATGAAGACAGTTAGGCGTTGTTGGGGAGCTAGTTCTGAGGATGTCATGGGATAATGACTGTTATATTCCCAACAAGTATGGCTTTCATAAAGAAACACATGACTTGGGTGATAAGATGTGTTTTGTTGTAAAATGGGCCTGTTTGGTTTTCTGCTGGCCAGCGCTGGGTCATTGTGACAAAGCATATTTTGCGTCTGCCAATGAGAGGACCTGAAAAGATGACCAGCTGACCTCACCCCTTCCTTCTGTCTTCTGGTATATATTCTGTTGATTCCTGAGTTCGGCCTCTCTTCACATGCTGTCAGGACCGGAAGGATCTCCGCAGCACGCGAACCAGGGCAGAAGTGGCCGGCTACTTCTTAAAACATTACAATATGATTTTAGTATATTGTATTATATGGTGTTGTAATGTATTATAGTGCATTGCATTGTTACCTTTGATAATTAAAACAGATTGTTTAAACTGGTATCTGGGTGTTCTCTGTCTGATTTCCTTCCTGTTATGATTTTAAGCAGGACTCGTCAAAACGACACGCGGAGCCGAGTGGGGTTGTAAAAACCTCAAAACTCCAACAAACTCGAGTTCCTTTTGCCGTGTTCGGCTCCGTCCCGGAAACTTCTCAAGACGTATCAGGGTCACCAGTGTAGTGCCGAGAGATATGGAGTCAGAGGCGGTGCAAGGAAGGTGCAAGAATAGTAATTTATTCACAAGCTGTAAAGGACATGTTGTCGGGTCGCAGCCCGGGTCGACAAGAAAGAGCCAAGAGGGTACACACTATTTATAGGTAACCCATAACATGTCCGTGTAGGAACAATAACCGCAACTGTAGTTCCAAGTTTGAATTATGTCCCAGTGGTTAAATAGGTGGTCACCACAATATCCACATTGTTAACCCCAATTATTTTGGGCAGTTATGAGCAAACAATTAGACATATGTAACCTGTTGAATAAACTGAAACATTGCTGGCGATTCAGAGATTTGAAAACGTAATAGGCAAAGAAAATGAAAATATCTCGATTCAGCTTGTGTGTGTATGTGTGAGAGGTGGAAGTCACACACACAAGCTGAATCGAGATATTTTCATTTTTCACACCCCTGACACACACACTCATTATGTTGACAGCAGCAGCAACAACAAGGAGGCGAATCATTAGAAGTGACAGCACGGAGACGGTGTCAGAGGGTTATTACAGGGGTGAAGTGCTGCTGAGTAAGAGCTGCTCGGCCCGTTTTTTACAGCATACTGCGCACCGCGACACTACTTGCTGCTCCATTAAACATATATAAATAGCAACAAGGGCAGACAAGAAGCAGTACCACAAAAAAAAACCTAAACTGAACCCCTGGGGAAACAGGAATGACTTATTTTCTATCCAGGACAGAGAGAGGAAAGTTACAGCAGTCTCACAAAGATTTAGGAGGCCATGACGCAGAGATAAGAGCGCTGATCCTGAGGAGAGTCCGCAGTACGTCTTAAAGGTTATGTGAGGAACTGATCAGACTGTATGTAATGACACAAGGTATAAAATATGACTGAAGTAACACATTTCTTTATTAAATTGTCACTGGCAGAGCTGTGCATGTTGCCTTCAAAATGTTTAACGCTGTTCCTGTTCAATTGTCTTATGAATAACATTTTATTATGCATTCATCTGCTTAATGGTAAGATAATACATGCAATATTTAGATTTCTAGGGATTTATATAAGTTGTTGTAAAGTGACCTGAAATATTGTGGCATTTACCGTTTAAACAAAAGCTATCTTTGAGCTTCATGGCAATCGGGACGTGTCTTAAAAGTGCACTTTTTCTAATGGTCAGCAAAAATAAGTCTGATTGAATAGAAGTCTCTGAGGGAATGAACACACTTGTAACTTCATGTATTACCTAATTTAAAAGGTCCCATGTCATGCTTTTCTGGTGATTACCCGTCCCCTTGTGTGTTATGAATGTTTTTCTGCATGTAAACGGTCTGCAGAGTCACAAACCCTCAAAGTAGACCCTGTAGCGAGTAAAACTCTAACACAGAGAAGACCTGTCTGTGCTGCCCCAGAACGCCTCGTTGGACATTTCTCTTTTTCCATTGTTTTCTTCCTGGATACAGTGATGTGCCCATACCCAAATGGAGCCATTGGTCCAAATGGACCAATCCGTGGAGTCGTTATGTTACGTCCGCGGAGCCGTTACATTAAGTCCGTGGATTGGTCCAAATTGACCAATCCGCGGACTTGCTCACACACACACTCAATCTTTTCTCAGCTGCAGCTCCGCTGATTTCTCCTCCCTGAGACGGCGGGACGCGGCGAGGCTGTGGTCGTTTCTCAATCTCGAGGATGCTGGCTTGGTAGTCACGTACTTCCAAGTCACTTCCTTCAGAAACGAAGCAAGTATACTTCCAAGCCACGGCTTCGGAAAACGAAGAAGAATGGAACAGGCTAACAAGTGTGCCACTCTAACGGTTTCAACATTAACTGTACCGAAAATAAATACCTCACAATGTCTATCTAATTATGAACTTGCTTTACTTTCACGGAACAGATTTTTGTTGATAACAAACAAAAAAACAAAGTAACACATTTACCAACACATGTTCTACGCCACTACATACTTACATAAAAATGTGTGCTGCGTCGGTTCAGCCATTCTCCACAAGGGTTTTTGAAATTGGTCCGTGCGGATTGTGGGGATTTTAAGGACGCAAAGTCTACCCATGTACCTCGACATTTCGACATTTCCCCCAAACCAAGGACGCGGCCTCGGTGGAATTCCAAGTATGCTGGAGATTGGAACAGTCCTTCGGCGGCACTCGATGACGTAGCATCCATGAAATATTGGCTTGGAAGCCAGTATCCTTGAGATTGAGAAACGGCGGGGAGGGGGGGGGGGCAGGAGCTCCAACAAGCCGTTTAGGACAGAGAGTGAATACAAGTACTATACAGAGATGCTGTATGAGAGACCAATGTGAGTTTGGAACATTGAACAATGTAAATCTATTCTAGTAGACCTCAATGATCAGTAGAAATGGCCATGACATGGGACCTTTAACATTTCCAAGACGTGTTTATGGTCTCATTTGTACGTGACGGTGACGGGACATCTCTAAGCAGTTGACCAATCACAACAGAGCCCACCAGATAACCAATCAGAGCAGACTGGGCTCTGGTTTCAGACAGAGGGTGAAAAGAGGTGCTGCAGCACAGGCAGTATGAGAAAAATAAAGAGCTTTTTGAACAGTAAAGCATGGAGACATGTCCCAGGAGAGATACTACGTACAAATAAGAACCTGAACATTTGACCAACATCTCCAGAAACTCTCTGTTAGCTTGGCTAAAACGATAACTATTCAAATGGCATCCAATACTTGAAGAGCCAACCTTGTCAAACACATCAAGTGAAAATAAATCTAATATATGATTTTCAGCTGTCATCACGGACCCGCAGGTGACTGCAGCGATCAATACGAGGAGAGGAAAAGCACTGTGTACAGTTCATCTCCTGTATCATCCATATGGATCAAGCCTTACTCACCCTTCACACACCTCATCTTCACATGTTTCCCACAGATCAAACGACCAGGTGATGAGTGATATGGAAATGACCCGAGTGATTAGCCACGAGCCCTCCTGCTCAAAGGCAGCACGGACCGCCTCGGAACATCTGAGGACATCAACATGAATAGTGATCGCTCCGTGATAATGGCTCAAAGGAGACAGTGTTTTCTGAATCAAAGTAGTGGCCGGATTATGAACAGTCTGTTTCCAAAGTGACATCTCTGCGCTCATCAAACCGTCTGTAACCGATGATACCGAAAACAACAACAATTGGCTTCCTTACTTTAAGAAGATTAACTCTTTCTGCTTTGGACACTTCTTTTGCTCCAACGTGAGTCCAAAATGTTAAGAAATCTTTCTCCTTATGCTGAACTGCTTTGATCTTAATGATTATTGTCCTGTGGTTTCAAACCTAAACAAACTCTTCATTCTAAGCCCGTCAACAACATTCCCCTCAACAAATAATATTGGAGTATGCAATAAACACTGAAACCTTTAGGGGTTGCTACTGCAGCTTTTTCCATGTCCTTAACCGTATACATACTGCTAGGTGCTTTAAAGGGGGGTGAAGCAAGAGAAGAGAAATGTAACATTGTAAATAAGGTAAAAACACACACAATAACTCTCTAAAGTAGATTTCAAGATGCAAACCATCAAATAAGTACATTTTCACCAACATGGCAACATCATAATGTGACAAAATGGGGTTTGTCTCGTCAAAACTGGCCCCACATTAGTCCTGTCCTGGAAAACAGCTGTTGATTTGGTTGTTTAATAAATTAATAAAGAATGATTGTGACGATGATTTAGTTTATTTACTTTTTCCGAGCGTGTAAAACCAAAGAAAATACAAATGAAACAAAAGATGATATGATACAGTGCTATACAAATGAATGCAATAACAAAACGAAATATTTAATTAATAATTGAATAGTCTGTAGTATCATTGTCTGATATCAATAAACAACTAAGCTTTAATTACACGTCCGAAAAGGGGTCGGAAGAACACTTATTTAATCCGACCCCTTCTCCCTTTTTTTTTTTACATCTTAATATATGTTAACATACAATATCAATGTATACTTTCATCTTGAATAATTTATATAATCATTCATATAATATATACAGGCAAGTTAGGAGAATGGTCTCTATATATACATACACAAATTCATACAAACACACAAGAATATAAACAGTCATGGTTCAGCAGTCCCTGTCTTGTGAGAATTGTGTCTTTAAAGCTCTGTTTGAATAGTTTGATGTCTGGACATCCCTTCAGCTCCTCACTCACACGGTTCCAGATCTTCACCCCACAAACGTCTCTTTGTTGTGCGCACCCTAACATTAGTGAATATAAATGAACCACGTAAATAATAATTCCCTTGTCTTTCATTGAACAATAATAATAGCTGTGCATTCAGAGCCTTTAGCAACACACTCAGTGTATCCAGTTAGCCCGTATTAGCTATCGATCAGACAGACTGTTAGATATAGAGAAGCTTTTTCCTCTTTGCAAAGCAGAATTATTTTTGTTGCATGACGTGTATGTTTGAACATGACCTCTGATATGTCAGTGGCAGACAGTGATGTCGGTGGATTACAACAAAGATTAGATGATTTGGGTTTGTTACAATCAATACATATTGCTATCCCTATTCTGAATATACAGGTGTTAATGCTGACTCATGTTCTGACCGTGTAACGCCAATTATAAATGCCTCATTCAGTATTTACTTAGTTATATTCAATTAGCTTACACTCCGACTAAAACCAATCATGCAGACTACAAATAAAACAATTAGTTAATTAATGGATTCGCTTTTTTTCTGACGTAAAAAATAAGTTCATAATCTTTTCCTTATCCGATCAATTATTGTCAAACATGCTCTGGTTCCCTTGACTTTTCTGCTTTTAATCCCATTAAGGATGCACTAGCTCTACATGATATCATGACATCTAAAATAAACACTTGGAAGACCTTAATTGGCCCGTAAGGAAAAGCAGCCAAAGCCACACGATGTTCCTCTGGAGAAACGACAATATTGAGTTCAACAGAAGTACTTCAGCAAATAGAGCAATAAGTAGGAGTCCCTCTGCAGCAAGAGGATGGAAGAGGCCATTGATGCACACACACACACACACACACACGTATCTTTATATACCATATTCCTTGTGGCTTCTACCTCCCTCTCACTAACAAGCTAGGCATATCAAAGAGACCAAAGGCTGCTGAGGAGCTTTGAGCTTAATTGGATGCAGCTCAGAATGTATCTGTAGAAGCAGCTGAATGGCCCAGGGAGACAAGAGCTGACCACACACACACACACACACACACACACACACACACACACACACACACACACACACACACACAACCTTCTCTGGATGTCGGGTGTTAATAGCAAGTGTCTCGCTGTGTTCTCAATGTAACATCTAATTAGCTTCTCTAATCTGTTGCTGAGTCTTGTGGAAAGATATTTTCATGCAAATGCAATGCAATCAATGTGAAACAAGCTATTTTTAGAAGTTGGCTGAAGTGCATAAGGCGGTGCAGCGATGTCAGCATACTGTAGCTTCATGCAAATTCATAAAACAGGTGAAACCGCACGAAGGAACAAGTCAGAGTTCCTGGGGTCTCAAAGTCTGCACACGGCACATATCTGACATAGATACAGTATAAAGACAAGATTAAAGACAGCCTCCAACTCAAAAATGTGTTAATGTATTATAAATGACT
Source organism: Gymnodraco acuticeps (assembly GCF_902827175.1). NCBI lineage: Eukaryota > Metazoa > Chordata > Actinopteri > Perciformes > Bathydraconidae > Gymnodraco > Gymnodraco acuticeps. The sequence continues at coordinate 206,366 of NW_022990060.1, read as the reverse complement.
ACACTGACTATACCGTTTCATTATTGAGGGCTTCTACTTTTTTCTACTGCAGTGGGAGATGACTGTGCAACTTCTCAAAATCGGACACATCACGCAGACTTCAATGACTGTCTAAATACAAATTAGGGTTGACACACCTTTTGAAGCTTTAAATTGAAGGTCTTATCAAATTATTTCAAGACCTTTACCTCAACTTCAAGGAACAACATGACATAGTTTGAATTACAACACACTCATACAGAAATGACAACAGCAGGACACACTCATACAGCAGAACATAGCATTTTACTAACATTAATTACAAAATACAATTTTGTATTTTTTTATGGCTATTATTGCACAAAACAATATATGTTATCATTTTTAATATCCCATGTCTATTTTGTCTATTTTCAAAACCTTCAAGGATCCTCTTGTTCCCAAACTCTTAGGATATCAAGGCAAATTCTGACACACACCTGTCTTTAAACACACACACACCTGTCTTTAAACACACACACACCTGTATTTAAACACACACACCTGTCTTTAAACACAACACATGCAGCAAAGCGTCCTGCCGAGCAAGAGCTGCATTAGCATAGGGAAAGTCACTACAGGCTAAACATGGTGCTCTGCAGATTTTGGACGAAACCCTGACGCTGGAGCTTCAGCTTCCTTAAAACTCTCTACAAAAAAAACTATTTGATATTATTGTGCTTATCACAAACAGTGAAGCCTTAATGTCAACGACTACCAGTTGAAAGCTAACAAGCTAAACAACAAAATATGCTAACTGCACTTACCAGGCTGCTAGTTGCCGAGTTTGGTGAACAACAACAGTCTTCTCATTTTGAGTGAGGTAGTTTGACTGAATCTCTACGGTGACTCTTAATTAGAGGTAGAAAAATAAGGTAAAATACAAAATAAAAAGGTAGGAGGCCTAAACTCGCCATGATGCGCACGCTCACCTCAGCAGGTGCAGAGGGGGGCGTGGCCAGATACAGACTGTATTGATGAGGAAGAGAAAGAAAGCAGAGATACTGCGACCTCAACTTCAGAGGTTTCTTCTACTTTTAATGTGTATAGAGAAGATAGTCATTATGCCAGAGGATTTGAACATACTTTGAACCAAATGTAGGTCAGAGTTTGAAGGAGTATTTCGATATTGTGGGAAATAAACAGGCATTATTGACTTTCATTACAACTCTGAGGTGCAGTTAGCAGTTACTTTGTAGCTACATATAAAAACACATAATGTACTGATATGGTATAATGCAGTCACAGCCAGGTACTAATAATCTACACAGTATTTCAAGTATCTAAATGTGATCCTCATTGACATAATACAGTATTAAAATAAATGTATAAAAACAGGATATTGAGTACTTTTAGTTTTAGTACCTTAAATATATTTGTATGCTAATACTTTTGTACTAAGTGAAATGATAAAATCCGCACTTTTACTTGTAGTGGAGTATTTTAAGACCATAGTATGTGTACTTTTACTTCAGTAAATGATCTGAGTTCGACGCTGCTTATAATTATAGGCTATAGTCAATACTCTATCTATCAGCAGAGCAGTATATAATTAGGTACAAATATCTTCCCTTTTACCAGCTATTATAAAAACATGAATGCATCAATAATCATTATTAACTATTAAATAACAAGTACTTTTTAACAAGCAACGTTTTGATGCTAATACTTTTGTACTTTTACTTCAGTAAGATTTTGAATGCAGGACATTAAATTATAACAGTGTTTTTTTTATTGAGATCTCAGTACTTCTTCACCTGTGGTTGGAAGAAAAGGTGAAACATTTAAAAAATGACAGTAAGATGCTAATAAACCAGAGCTAAAACAGAGGAACCTGTTAGTGAGAAATCACCTGCAGGTGTGGAAAGAAATAAGGTGACGAGGAGGGATCTAAAAATCATCATTAAGTCAAAAACGTCTCTGTGAGCTCACTAAGATGAGGCAGAGCTATCGGCTGCAGAAACCACGTAATTACTTTTGTGCTTCCTCAGAGATATCACCTCTTCCACCATCTTCAGTCCCACATCCCCTCTCCAAATAACTGCACATTTAAAGTACATTCAGTCCTCATAATGCTGAGGCTGTAAACTTAAATCCAGCCTGCTTTCCGTTGCTTTAACAGGAGCTGAGCAGCACCAAGTCCCTGGTCTAGCTTCATGACAGATGGCTGTGTTGCGCTGCCACAGCTCTATTGTGTTGTAGAGCAAGTTACCAAATCCATCAGGGCGCACAACAGGCCTTTCAATAATGAATAAGCCAGAGGCAGAAAAGCTAATAACTCAGAGAAAGGCCAGTGGTAGTGAATTCCAATAGGACAGCTTACAGGCTGGCGTCCAGAAAAGGTGCAGGCTGATATTAAAAGTCAGCCAGTTTAGCGAATAAATTGGGTTTGTGTCCCCCCGCTGCCTGCTGCTGTGGTTCGCTTTGATTCCTTTATAGTACTGGGTTTGTCACGAAGCTTTTAACGGATTTTAAAAATGTTGCAGTATATATCCTGAAATCAACAGGCATGGCTGGTTTAATCCTAGACATACCATACAAGTTTACAGATTGTTTTCTGCTCTAATCCTGCGCCCCAAGTTTGAAATAAAATACGATGAAGACGGTGAGGGAGGAGGGTGACACAACAGGATTTCTTCACTAAGCTGCGAAACTTTACTCTTTTCAAGAAGAGATCAATAGTTGTATGTTCCTAACGCCTCTCTTTTCCCAATCTGCTGTCCTCCTCCATTCCTTCCTATCTCTTTCTTCCATCTCCTCTCTCACTGGACCATCTGTGTGGTGACGCATGCAGAGGACAGAGGATGCAAACCAGCACTGCGCTCAGCCAATCAGGTCATTCACCAAATCTCAATTGACTGCTGCTCCAGTTTCCATGGAGAAGAAACATCCAGCGTTGAGGGGAGAGAGGCAAACAACGATTCCCCCTCAGGCCTGGCTCGGGGTCTGTGCTTGGACCCGATGTTTGCTGCATAAGAGATAACGCTGGGTAGTGTGGCAGCAGAAGAGGAAAAAGTGTAGCTTTTGCATGAAAAATATGAAAATGAGATGCGTGTTTAGTCCAGCCTCAGCTCAGGCTGTGTGACACTGTCCTCTGTGGTGTGTTGGAGCAGAGGTAACAAGCTGCAGCTGCTTTCTATTCTGAAACCAGCACAGCCAAGTCTGATCGGCCCTGGATCGGCTTCAATCCTGCACCCCAGCAGCACATATGTCTCATATACTGGCATGCATACACAAAGACAAGCAGACATACTGTATGCACAGCCAGATGTAAACACAAGGGGGGGTATGGCTGCCACCTGTTGGTGATTCTGCTAAAGTTCACCCGGTCACCTTCCCTCCTGATGCTGCAGCAGACTCATTTATCCTCTCTGCACCCGGGACGCATGACTCAGAGGACTCGCTGCCTTTAGGCTACACAAGCTTAGCCACAGTGCATGTACTCCAGCAGAGGAGTACATGGTTAATGTTGAGATAAGTGCATGGTGGACAACTTAAAATGTCCTTGAGTAGATACAAATGATGCAGTAAGAAGATGTCCACTTCATGGTCGCGTAAAAGCAGATACATCCTTGTTGTACCTATCAAATCATTTCTTACTGATAGAAGGAAGTATAATCTTTCACTAACAGTCATATAACTGCATTTGTTCTGGGACAATGCAGGACATTTGGGGTCTCTTATCCTGAACGGACACTGAGCACAAAACCTGGACGAGCTGAATGCATCTTAGATCTGTCAATCGTGGTTTATCCATCACCATTATTACATTATTTCATCAACAAAGTCGAAATAAAACCTTGAGAATCAGTCGAGAAAGCATTACCGAAAAAATATATATAATATAATACTTCTTCAACGCTGAAGGGTGTTCAAAGAGACCGGTGACATTGCTAAGTGCGTACAAAAGCAGGCGGACATAGACAACTTTACAGATACTGTAGGAGATGTTGTGAAAGAAAAAGCTCATTAATGAGTGTTCAGATGTTCCAGTTAATGAATGCAGTGTGAAGACTCCTTTTGGCCAGATGTTAATAAATATGTATCTCACATTTAAAGTATGGTGCAACATAGGAATGTATTTATGGACTACCTATGCTGTAAAATGTATTATCTTTTCAATTTACACACGGCATCTATTGCACGTCTGTCCGTCCTGGGAGAGGGATCCCTCCTCTGTTGCTCTCCCTGAGGTTTCTCCCATGTTCCCTTTAAACTGTGGGTTTTCTCCGGAAGTTTTTCCTTGTACGATGTGAGGGTCTAAGGACAGAGGGTCTGAGGACAGAGGGCCTGAGGACAGAGGGCCTGAGGACAGAGGGTCTAAGGACAGAGGGTGTCGTATTGTCATACTGATATTCTGTACAAACTGTGAAGACCACTGAGACAAATGTAACATTTGTGATATTGGGCTATATAAATAAACATTGATTGATTGATTGATATTTATAACTCTACCTGTGGATTTACTGTGTGCGCCATACGGTAGATAAGCTTTACATCCAAAAATACTCCACATTACGCCATATTCACTCACACACACACACACACACACACACACACACACACACACACACGTATAGATCTACAGTTCACACTCTCGCTGCTGCCTCTCTCTTTCCTCCTGTTGCCACAGCAACGCAGCACTCGTCTCCGTGTCTCGGTGACAGCACATGCTCCCATTAAAAAACCATCGGAGGAACAGCGAGGAGCAAACACACTCACACACACCGCCATCTACTGTAAGGACTCACATGCTAATCAAAACACTGATATGATGCAGGGTTAACACACACACACACACACACACACACACACACACACACACACACACACACACACACACACACACACAGCTCACTATTAATCCAGATACACTAAAAGATTGGAAAGGTTGACTTTGAAGGTTGCAGGATTTGGCTCAACTTGCAAAGAAAACACTGATAGGATGCAGGTTTGACACAACGTATCGATGCTTGTGATTCTAATATGCCTCATAAAGTCATTTCAGAAACCCTCACTCTCACACTCTCACACACACACATACACACACACACACACTGCTCAGTACACACTCAGGTAGATGACAGTATAGTCGGAGTGGTCCGTACCTCACAGTTGCGCCCGGTGAAGCCCCTGCTGCAGGTGCACTTGTACTCCCAGGTGTCCTCCAACATGGCCAGGCAGACTCCTGCGTTGAGGCAGGGTCGTCCCTCACAGGGGTCCGGGCGAGGAGTGGCCTGCGTGGGGGTGGGTTGCGCCGGGGCCGGGGTGTCCGGGGCCAGCTGGAAGGCGGAGGGGAGGACGCTGCTGCTGCTGCTGCCCAGGAGGAAGAGGAGGAAGAGGAGTGGAGGAGCTGTGGAGCTTTGGATCATCTGGGGAGGACGGCGGCACATCCCCATCCTCTTTGGTTCCTCTTCTGCTTCTTCTTGTGTGAATTTTACTCCTGTTTCCTCAGAGTTCAAGTAGCTGCAGAGAGGAGTGTGTGTGTGTGTGTGTGTGTGTGTGTGTGTGTGAGAGAGAGAGAGGCTTTTGAAATAGAGAGAGAGGATGTGGAGCCTGAGCGGTGCGCAGGCAGAATGACTGAGAGCAGACTGCCTGATGCTGTGGAGGCTGAGGGGGAAGGCAGGGGGAGAAGGGGAGGGGTCTCGCCTCTCTTCTGCCTCCGAGTCATAGTGACGATGATAGCTGACGACACACACACACACACTCTCTTTCTAGTGCAGAATATCAGGGGAGCCAGTCTGCACCCTCCTCATTTAAGAGTCTCATCATCCATAACCTCTCCTTGGAGTCGGACTCTCAAGGTGGAGAAGACGGAGGAAGAAGAGGAGGAGGAGGAGGAAGAGGAGAAACGCCTCATCAGCTTTGCCATAAGATTAGCTGCTTCCCGGAGATAACACGCGGTAATACACCAACAGGGGATGATGCACTCCAAGTCCAAAAATAGCTGAATAATGCAGATGGAGCCTAAAATAGAAATACAAGATCATTAAACAGTTGCCAAAAAGCAGCATGAACACAGATCCTAAAGGTCATAACCTTTATTCACTTGGGTGGTTAAAGAACTTGTCATAAAATATAATCATTAAATAAGAATAAACATGTATTTTAAGATGAAGGAGTCAGCATCATTTGATGGGCAGTAATCAGGACAAAGACACATGTGTTGGTTATTCTGTTTTTGGGTGGATTTTCCCTCGGGTACACCGAGTCCCTAATTTGATTTAATGCTTCTTTTAATCCTGCAGTGTGCTCACAGAGGTGTTAGGTAACTAATGACCTATCAACTTTTTTCAAGGACACTAAACTTTGAAAGGTGCAGTCCATATATTTTAAATTGTATTCGTCATTAGCCACCATTTTTTAAATCTAAACATTGACATTTCTGTGTATGTAAATCTGTTGTGATTGAGATGTCCCACCCCTTAGCCTATCAGTACAATGTGTTGGAGCCGGTTGGAGCGCTAGCCAATAAAAGCGCAAGTGTTTCATAGTGATGTCACTATGTTCTAGAGCAGGGTTTCTCAAACCTTTTAATACGAAGGATCACTTAACCAATAAAAAAACACTCGCGGACCACCTAACTCCACACATATCCAAAAACACATCGTTTTTCTAGAACAGATTACAAATCGCCTGAAAATGGTACAAACAAGTGGCAACATGTGTGATGAAGGTGTTGCACTGGGCTATATCATGCAATCGAAAGTGAAACTGATGCTCGCTCCATTGCGTAGATATTCTGGTGAGAGTGCGGAAAACTTAGATTTATTTATTTATCTCAAATGTGAAATGTTACCAATATACTCCGAGATCACTAGGGGGCGCTCACGGACCACCAGTGGCCCGCGGACCACACTTTGAGAAGGAGTCCAATGGAGTTGCTCAGGCAGTGGGAAACACAGGGATGTTAGCCTTCGTAGACCTTTTACATGCACAAAAACATATACGACACACAACAGGAAAGGGATACGCATAATAGGGCCACTTTAATTGAAGTGCACCTCTTGTATAGCTGTAGAAAGTGTATTTAATGAATTGGTTATGACTGAGAGACAAGAGAAAACAGGCAGCCCCCCTTACCTTCTCTTGAACATGGAGCAGAAGTTTAAACAGTCCTTGACCTCGTCCTCTTCATCCGTCTGAATCCCCAGGGTTTCTGTGAGATTTACGTCCTTAATTTATTGTTGCATGTTTCAGCCTGATCGATATAAACCCGGTGGTTGTAAATGAAGACGTCGGCCTTACACTCAGCCTTCAACCTTTCCATTTCCATAATGAGTGCTCCCACAGTGCAGGGACACTGCAGCACACACACTGATCCTGCTGGACACAGCATGGAGACACTACACAACAGACTGAACATGTTTCGTTTATAATCAGGAGAAAATCATTCCAAGAAATTAAATGGCTCAGGTTTTCAGTGAAGCTGATTGCTGGTATTTTATGGAAAACAGGTGAAACAATATCTCTTTGGGCTGCAACCAACAATTATGTTCATTATTGATTAATCTCTCAAATATGTTCTGAATCAACCGGTCTATAGAAAGCAGTGTTGGTGAAGAAGTACTCACATCCTTTAATTAAGTAGGCCTACACATATTATGGTCTTCTTAACATACTTTAAGTCCTGATTTCAAGTACAAAAGTGCAAGCATCGAAAATATACTTAAAGTATACAAAAAGTACTCATTCTACATAATGGAATATTTCAATATGAGTTCAGAAGTATTATCAGCTAAATGTACTTCAAGTATCACAATTAAATGTACTATTTTACAGATGGACTTTTTGGTTATTTTATTATCCTGTTTTTAAATTAGTCAATGTCAACCAAATGTAGATACTTTACTAGTACTGCATTATACCATATAAGCATACCATGTGTTTGTATGTAGGGCCTACTGAGTGTTAAATTAAATGTAGTAAAAAGTACCAGATTTGGCTCTTAACTGTAGTTGAGTAGAAGTATAAAGTGGCATAAATGGTAAAAGTTGTGTACAAATTTGTCTATAAGTATTATACTTGATTAAGTTACTTGCCAGACACTGATAGAAAGTCAAAATAATTGTAAAAAAGTTATTCAAAGTTCTAGTAAATATTCACATATTATATATTAAAAACCTCCATATTTGTTGCTGAACCGCATTTTTGGGTCATTATTCGATTATTTCTCCTCTATCAGACTAAGCTTTGCAGCTCCAGTTTGCATCACGCATTATGTAATTTCACAAATCAAAGGCTTAATTGTGTTTTTTCTAAGAGCTTGTAAACACAGAGGTGGGTAAAGATCCAGCTGAGACCTAAAGGGCAGTCAAACAAATCCACCTCCATGGAAACTCATTTAACAGGGTACATGCAGGAATCCTGAAGTCAAATGTAAAACCTTTTAAGACCTTTTTTAAGACCCTTTCCATACATTTTAAGGCCTCATCGCCACTTTGAGGTAAACGGTTACCTTGGCGACACAGTTTACCTCACATTTACTATATACAGTATTGATTGTCCTTCCTCCTTATCTTCCAACCATTTGGACGCAGACTTGCATTTCCCCATAACGATGTTGCTTAGCAACCGGCGTAAACGGACCTTCGCGCGCTATCAAGCAGTGAGCGCGCGATGTCCTGTTCAGATGACGTCAAATCGAACGGGATGCCATCAATAAACTACACAGAATCACACTACACACCTACGCAATGATTACATTCAGGCAGACTGTAGAACACAAGCTCTTTGGACAATTTATATACTTATTGAAAACAAGCTACAAAATGTAATACCTTGGAAAATGCCGTTTAATAGACTTTTAAATTTTCGCTAAGTTGATTGATCAAATTGTAATACCCCTGTTTAAAGGACCCTCAAAGCACCGATGAGAGCAACATGTGTAAGTGATGAAGTGATAAATAAATGACCAGGAATGAGTCAAACAGTTACTTTATTTATGTTCAGGTAAAAACATGAACCTGATGCAGTAAATTATTGCAGATCTTAGAAACCAGCACATGAACGATGGGGCCAGGAGAACATACAGTGGCGCCCTCCCCTGGCCGCAGACTGCAGGTGCACACCACGGTTTGTTCCAAGCCAGCAGTGCAAAGAAAAAAATAATAATAATTATCAACTACAGCAAGAAATAAAGACAATATAGAAAATAAAAAATAAAATAAAAAGGTCAAGCAGACATTCCCACCTCAAACAGGGTGCGAAACTGCATATAAACTTTATTCCATGAACAAACGTGAAATGCTATCTGGCCATGAAACGATAAAATGAGACCAGCCAAATTTTGTGCCCAGCTACATTATGTGTTGAGGGGTCGCTCAGAGTGGTCCGCCATGTGAAGACCCTGGTTAGGGCCAAACAGACGGGACTTTAACTCCATCAAAACAAGAGCAAAACAAAATTTACCTGATCAACACATTGGTTACAACTCTTCATGGGAGCTGACGCTCTAGAATAAAGGGGGGCCAGAAAACCATCTCAACTGGAGGAGGGGGGGATGGGGGAAGAAAAAGATAATATGCGCTCATCACTACCCGCATTCAACCAACTGCAACTCTCCACAACTTTAAGCAAAAGACACACACAGGGGATGGGAGGGCGGTCGAACCAAAATGCAACACACAAACGATATATTACAGAACGAAATGTGAGACAGACGAACTGAGAGGGGGGGGGGGGGGACGAGAGAACAAAGAGCTATTCTATCAAATGTGTAGAATGAGCAAAGTCTGCAAATGTGTCTGTACAAATGATCTTTGGAGCTAAAGTAAACCTAGCTTGCTCAATGGACCACCCCCCCCCCCCCACTTCCTCCCCCGACGCCCAGCAGTGGCGGAGTCCACCGCTCAGGAGAGGAGACGTCCCTTTTTTTTATTTATTTTTTTTAAATATCACATAGCAATGCAATTTAAAATGTCACCCAGATGTTTTTTGTTTTTTTAACATTACTCAACTACTGATATAAGTTTTACTCTCTCTCTTTTTTGTTGTTGTATATTTTAAGTCCTGTGGAGCCGTTTTTTTTTTGGAGAGACCGGGGCAGCAAATATATATTTTTAAAGTCTTAATTTTTCTGCAAGCTGCTTTCTATAACAAGAAGGCTGTACATGTAGCCTTGATGTATGTGGTTACAAAAAAACTAAGAAGGAAGTCATGATTTCATCAGTCGCTGTAGAAGGCATTTGAATGAGACGTGGTGAGATCAGGAGAGGTGGAAGGACTGCTGGCCCTCTCGAGCCGCGATCAACAGTTTCTCTCGCATTATGTCAATGCTGGAGTAGTCAGGCAGCTTCAGGTAATTGACACACGTCATCACCGAGGGGAGGAAGTCGTCCGGGTTCTCCGTCGACTCGAACGTCTTCCTCACGATCGTCAGAGGGGGGTTCAGGCTCCGGAAACCTGAGGCACAGCAGCAGGTGTGAGGCACTGATATAACATTTAAAAACACACACGTCTAATACATTCATATAAGCTCATATAACGTGTTTGTTGTTTTGAAGCGTGTGTGTGTGTGTGTGTGTGTGTGTGTGTGTGTGTGTGTGAGATAGGATTGGACAATTCATTGGATGTCAATAGCAATTCCAAATGTGGCTCCCTGCAATGAAATGTCCATGATCCAATGAGATATTAAACAAATAGTTACACGGCCAAGGTAAATACTTGATTCTGATTGGTCCATAGAGTGCCGCAGTGACGCGTCCTAAAACCAGGAAGTAAACTCCTTCCGGTTCCTTCGTCAAAAACCAAAGCAATTTCTCCATAGGATTTAGGAAAATAGCTGAAATAAGGTCTGTGGTTGAAACACATTTAAGAGACGGATCACGTTTTGTTCAGCCGGATAATCTCCACATGTCTACCCTACTTTCATAATTATATAATCATAAATCTAGTCGCCAGAAGCAAAATGCTAACGTTATGCTATAAAGGAGCTACAGCAGGGTCGCTGCTTCAACGTCACGCTGACTTAAGATCCATATTCAAAACTACAGATTCTAAATGGTTCAAGTTGAAGCGTTTGTTTGAACAGTTTGCAGGAGGCAGGTACTTGCTTTCAAGCAGAACAGAAACTAACTTAGAGGAGTGTTTACGTGTTCGGCGTAATGACGTACAACGTCCTCGACAACTTCTGTAGTCCTATTCAGCCACTTGGTAACAACCATCGTTTTTCAGACACGTAAACTCTTCAGAAATCACCAGTGGGGTCACTGCTGATGGATTTAATGTCGTAGAACAAAACGTGATCCGTCTCTTAAATGTGTCTCAACCACAGACCTTAGTTCCAGCTATTTTCCTAAATCCTACGGAGAGATCCCGTTGGCTCTGAGACGAGGGAACAGGAAGTGGAGAAATGCTAACTTACTCTCTCTATGGTCAATTTAGATATTTCGGATCAATTTAGTTGCAAACAGACCGCTGTGATCAAGGTGTGCAGTCTGCAGTGTGTTTCAGTCTTGTATGAATGCGAAAGATTAGCAGGCATGTAGCACACCATTAAAGTGAAGGCTTTTAAATTAAGTCTGGGTCAAAGTTTAGCGTCTAGGAGTTGCACTGTGGTCAGGTTAAGTATCATTTTGAAGCAAAGATTTGAACATAAGCACAACATTTGCTATTCTCCATAAAATGTAAAAATGCAGTTTTAAGAAATGTTGAATGATTTAGTTCCTAAAATGTGTGAATAATCTCAGTATTGATCCGAATGATCGGGACATGTGAATGTGTGTGAGGTGACTCACCACCGACGGGCAGTCTGGGGCTTCCTGTGACAAACTGCAGGAAGAGTCTCTGCTGCTCGGCGTCGAAGCTGCTCAGCACCTCGAACAGGAACCGTACGGCGCGGCTGCAAAACACGGAGGAAATACATTTCAAACTCCAGAAAGGTTTGCGTACACACACTGTGTGTTATGCAGGGAGTCTGACAAATGAGCCTGGGATCATTAAAAGGCCCTTTCTGATAAATGGAGTTTGGTCCCACCTGTCGTGTGTGTAGCCGTGGTCCGGTCGACAGCACTCCATCAGCGTCTTCACGTCCCACGTCTCTGATTTGCTGCCACACAGCAGCTGATCCAGCTATGGCAGGAGAGGAGGGACAATTAACAATCAGAGAAGACAAAACGGGGCCAAAACTATCCAACTATCCAACTATCCTGTGGCAAACGGTTAAACGCCTTGAAAAAAAGCTATTTCTCCTTACTAGGCAAAACATTGTGTTCAACCTGTTGAGCCCCGAGCCTGTTGTTCAGGCCTCAGGCTGGAAAATGACATTCCCAGAACAGATGACCATAACTTAACTTCTAAAAGGGGTACATTAATAATCTTTATTCTCAAAGTAATGATAAACCTGTGAGTTGGATGTAGGAAAGTCAGAATCAATATATAATTTTTTTTATTTTAAAGTAAATTCAGATTGAACATAGAAAAAAAAAAAATGTAAATTCTAGTGTCCGTCCAAAAAGAAAACATTACTTATGGTGAAAACCGCCCTTGAATGATGGGATAGTAGACTAAAAGCTTTAGGAATCCAAACTACAACATATAATAAGTACCCTGTATCAAGATTGATGCAAAACAAGTGACATTTGACCTTTTTAGAGAGATTTAGCAAAAAAAAACACGTCTGGGGTCATTTGGGTGCATTTTCCATATCTCTGGAACCCATTGGTCGATTTTGATGATTGACACCTCTTTTGAACCGTTAGAGCCAATAGAATCGAGAGGAAGTTCCTAAAATCCATCTAAACATTACCCATTGGTGAATGAGTGATGCGGAGCCAGAATGCCCAAATCCGGAAGCTGTCATACACTCTCGTAGCAGCTAATATGAAATCTCCGTTATTGACAAACATATGAAGATGGATTATCAGTAATCATTTCAAAGTGACGGACACATTGGATTAACCTTCAGCAGCGTTTTAATGCCATTGAACACGACAGAGGTGAACATTTCTCCCGTGTTTGCTCCGTAATGCTATGTTGTGTGATGTCTGTGTTTGCTTCCCATGCCGCGAGGTCTGATCGCTCAGTGATAATACATATATGTTTGGAATCTGTGGAATCTCAGCTTGCTAATCGATATCTTGTTTGTGAGGATCCGAAGTAATAAGGGTATTTTACCGTGAGTTCTGTGCTAATTGTGTTAGAATTTCGCTCCGGGCTAATTCAGAGCCTTTGTTATTACCCTTTTGTTTCGTTTAGCTAAAAATGGTTAATATTGTCTGAAAGCTGAGTTTCTTCCCGTTAAGTTGGTATGACACATTCATAGTTTGTTAAATGTTAAGAAGCCCTCAAGCGTCGTTTCTTGCAAGATGTTGCGTTTTGCCCCCGTGGGGTTGAACTGGTTAAATACTATTGACCAGGGATCAGATGATATTCTATTGACTTTAAAACAATTGTTAAAAGAGAACATGTGCTCACCTCCTCTGGATAGAAATACTGCAGGTGATGCAGGGGGAAGACCGACTCAAAGCCTTCCCTAAATGACTCAAACTGTCTGGACACTCCTTCATTTAGAGTCCAGTACACCACCAACTGCAGAGAAAGAGAACAAAACAAGCTCAATACAACATCGAGTGACAGAAAGTGTGATACGTGGTGAGAGATGCAGGAGGAGAAAGCCACATCACATACCCTGAGGTACTCCTCCAGGTTGTAGATTGTGACCGGGAAGTCTTTGCCGCCCTTTTTCAGCTCAATGTTGGGGTATCCTGGGAGGGTGAAGTCCAGCCCGAGGTCCTCCACCGAGCAGCCGTTCATGTTCAGGCTCTCCAGGCCCTGCTGCAGGGTCTCCCTCGTCTGGAGCACACAGAGAGACAGGTCAACATAAAGACAGAGCTAGAAATACTTTACAACAGCATTAAAGCCTTAAAGGTCACCTATCATGCTATTTTTAGGCAATAGCATAGGTCTCAGATATATAAAAAACATGTCTATGAAGTGTTTTGCTCAAAATACCAAACAGATCATTCTAGCCATGCCTCATATCCCTCTATTTCACTTCCTGTTTCTAAAGTGCTGATTTGGGGTATAAAGCTTTATAGAGGAGGGGTCTGAGCTCATGCGGGACCCGGCAGCTACTGTCTAAACTAAATGCTGCTGTGATGAAACGCCATATCATGGATTATCAAGGATCTGAAACAGTCTGGAGCTCAAAGGCTTTCTCTCTTGCCGGTTATACCACAAGGTGAGTTCCTTTTTACTTCCTGCTTCTTCACACACATGCTCTCTAGTACAGGTTAGCTCTGAGTGTTAGCGATGCTAATGTAAACACCGACCAGATTACATCCAAAACAGTCGGGCATTGTTTCTGATAGCAACGTTTCTGATTGGGCCGTGGGTCCACATTTCAGATATTACGTCATATCGGACGCAAATCTGGATCAGCTCCGTTGTTCCCCGTTTTTAGAGATTTGGGTACGGAGGAAAAGAGAGAGGGTTTTATTTCCTGACGCTGCGTGAGTTCCCCGACACACATTTATGTATAAAATACATCAAAAAGTGCATTTCCCTGCAGGAACCCTGCTTTTAGAAACGTCTGGTACCAGTGCACTAAATCCTCAGTCTTCTGTGATTGATTTTCTGTTCAGATGTGATGGTTGTTGGGGCTTCACCTGTGACCGGTCCTGCTCCAGCCGCTTCTTCTGGCGGATGATGTCCTCCAGGTGCTGGATGGACTTGGCCACCCCGGGGTCGATGTTCACCAGGTCGTGGGAGCTGATGGACATCTCGTGCCGCAGCATCCACTTATAGAAGGGCAGCCCGAGAGGAAGGTCCAGCTGGGAGGGGTTCAGAAAGTCAGTTTGAGTGAGAAACAAAAAAGTACATTTTGGGAAAGGGGGGAAACAGTCATATCTCGAGGACAATCAAGGACATATGTACACAAATGTATATGCATGAAAGATCAAACTAGAACAGGCAAACATTAGGTCAATTAACCTCCTTCAGAAGAGCATTCCCTAAATACCAATGTTGGGTTATAAATACGAGTGTTTTAACAGAGATATAAGCAAAAAACAGAGGAGGTCATTACCAATCTGAAGTCCATTATGGCTTTGGCCATCAGCTTTCCTAAGAATCGGAACTTCATTTTGATTTTGGCTATGTGTGCTGGTTTGGTTGTCCTGCCGAAGGGAACAGCGAACAGTCCTCTGGAGCTGAACATGTACTTGGTTCCCTCATGGCTTCCTGTTGGGGCAGAGACACAAATATGGTCAGAGTAAGTCAGACAGAAATACTACCTGTGAAGACGGTCTAATCATAGGACAACAAATACTTAATCATTAAATGTCACTGTGGTAGTGTCTTGTATTATGGCGCATTTCCACTACAGCGCGGAGCGCGGTTTAAGCGTGCCGTGTCCGGCCCGTTTTTGGTTGCGTTTCCTCTAGACGTAGTTCCGGCTAGCGGGTACTTTTTCACAGTTTTCTGGCTCTCCAAAATCGAAGTTCTTCCCGGGCCAACAACCGGGCTGAGTATGCTAAACTAGTGAGAGAATCGCTGGCTAGGGAGCTACAACAAGATGAACATATTTGACCGTGATTTAATTGTAATACACGTTTCTAAATGATGCCGAAGTAACAACATACTGATACCGGTTAGTAAAAACCATGAATTAATGCTTTGACAAGTCTGCAGACAGACGGCAGGCGAAACACCTTTTAAAATGCGTGTTTTCTGAATGGAGATCGGCTAAGCTAACGTTATATATGCTCCGACCGTCCACACTCACAACAACGGCCTATACAGACATAAATAAAGCAGTGACTGTATTCGCCATGACACAGGCAGTCTGTGGTTTGTATTTGTTTAACTTTTGTCTAGTTTCTGAACTGATATGAGGAGCTGTGAGCTGTGAGCTCTGAGTGCTAACAGCTAACGGCTGATGTTGTTTTTCTGTGGTTCACATTTAATATGACGTCACGGCTCCGCCTACACTGCGTTACTATAGTTACTACCCCAGCTACTAAACTGTAATGGAAACCCAGCATAAAGTGAGCCTGGCCTACCGAGGCCTAACTATACCGTACGAGGCCCTGCAGTGGAAATGCGCCTTAAGTGAAGGGAGAACATATCCTCATATTCTGTGTGTGTCTGGGGGTTTCTACCTTTAGGATTGGCCAGAGTGACCTCCTCCCCTCTCCATAGGCCGAGGTCGGCGCGCTGCAGCTCCTGAGACACCAGAGCGTAGAACTCCAGAGTCGGGCCCAGACCTGTGCCCACCTGGAAGAACAGGAAAACATTTCAATAAACCCTTAAAAAAAACAACTTGAATTTAAAGCATTTTACTGCAGAGAGTCCTGACTCAGTTAAAAGTAGCATTACTGAATCGTTAAAATACTCCACCACAAGTCCTAGTTTAAAATTGAAATAAGTTAAAGTACAAAAGTATTAGCGTCAATTTGCTTTTCAAGTTAAAAAAAAAAGTACTCATTCTGCACACGTTTCAATATAATTTGAAACAGAAGTATTATTTGCTCAATGTACTCAAAGTATCAAAAGTAAAAGTTAGTATCATGCAGAGTTATCACTGTGTAGTATTATTGTCATGTTATCATCATTCAGCAGTTTTTTACTGTAGCAGTTTGTCAACATGTAGCCAATTTTAGATGCAGGGTTGATGAGTAAGTAAGTAAGTAAGAAATATATCAAAGTAAACAACAAAACAATTGAATAACTCATGTAAAGTACAGTCATGTGAAAACAATACTTAAAGGTCACCTATCATGCTATCTTTAGGCAATATTATAGGTCTCATATATACAAATATATAAAAAACATGATTTATAACAGATCACCCATTCTAGCCATGCCTCATATCCCTCTATTTCAAAAGTGCTGATTTGGGGAATAAAGCTTTAAAAAATGTTTTTGATAAACCATAAAAGGAGGGGTCTGAGCTCATGCGGGACCCGGCAGCTACTGTCTAAACTAAATACTGCGGTGATGAAACGCCATATCATGGATTATCAAGGATCTGAAACAGTATGGAGCTCAAAGGCTTTCTCTCTTGCCGGTTATACCACAAGGTGAGTTCCTTTTTACTTCCTGCTTCTTCACACACATGCTCTCCAGTACAGGTTAGCTCTGAGTGTTAGCGATGCTAACGTAAACACCGACCATATTACGTCCAAAACAGTCGGGCATTGTTTCTGATAGCAACGTTTCTGATTGGGCCGTGGGTCCACATTTCAGATATTACGTCATATCGGTCGCAAATATGGATCAGCTCCGTTGTTCCCCCGTTTTTAGAGATTTGGTTAAAAGAGAGAGGGTTTTATTTTTTCTGACGCTGCGTGAGTTCCCCGACACACCGGGGACACATTTTTATGTATAAAAGGCATCAAAAAGTGCATTTTGCATAATAGGTCCCCTTTAAGTAGGATACTTGTAAATGTACTTTGTTACGTTAAAACCAGTGTTTGAAAGTAACTGAGATTATCTGTACCTCGTTCTCATACTGGATCTCCAGCATGGCCCTGGAGCTGCCCAGGTCCTGCATCACTGACTCAGCCTGCTTTAGCAGCTCGTCGCGGTTTATCGTCCTCTGAAAACACAATGAAGGTTTAAGCCAAAAATAAACAGCAAAATGTTAAATACTATTATCAAAGCCAGAATAGTCACACAATGCAAAGTGCTTCAGATACAGTGTAAAATGGGAGGATTCCATAAGATGCAACGGTCAAAGATGGCAACACATTTTACCTTCTTCCTGTCGAGACGAGGGGCCACCCTGCTGTCCTGAGAATCTGATTGGTTGATCTCAGGGTTTGTGTCCAGTAGACGCTGCATGGCTCTGTCCCGATCGAAGGCAGTGACGTAGAACAACATCTGCCGGGTGTCGAAGGGGAAGAAGAAAGGACTGTAGAGGAAGAGAGAATACTGTATGTTAGGACCATGCCAAACATCAGCACCATTTACATCCTGTTTTGGTGTAAAGTATAAAACACTTACCAGGTCTTTCCGAGCTCGATGAGCCAGGTGGGGATGTTCCCCGTCATGATGACCAGCGGGTCCTGAAGCTGTCGGTTAGCTTTGGCTGTCAGTTTACTGTTAATGAACTCACTGGTCGCGATGATTTCCTTACACACAGCATTCTGCAACAAAATAAAATGTTACTTTTATTTATTCACAATTTAACTAGCTAGCTCAGGCTCGAAAATGACATTCCCAGAACAAATGACCATAACTTCACTTCTAAAAGGGGTAAATTAATAATCTTTTTTCTCAAAGCAATGATACACCTGTGAGTTGGATGTAGAAGAGTCAGAATCAATAGATGTTTTTTATTTTAAAGAAAATTCAGATTGAACATAGTAAAAAAAAAATGTCAATTCTAGTGTCCGTCCAAAAAGAAAACATTACTTGTAGTGAAAACCACCCTTGGATGATGGGATAGTAGACTAAAAGCTTCAGGAATCCAAACTACAACATATAATAAGTACCCTGTATCAAGATTGATGCAAAACAAGTGGAATTTGACCTTTTTAGAGAGATTTAGCAAAAAAACAAACACTTCTGGGGTCATTTGGGTGCATTTGCCATATCTCTGGAACCCCTCGGTCGATTTGATTGACACCTCTTTTTAACCGTTAGAGCCAATGGAATCGAGGGGAAGTTCCTAAAATCCATCTAAACATTACCCATTGGGGAATGAGTGATGCGGAGCCAGAATGCCCAAAACAGGAAGCTCTCATAGCAACTATATATGAAAACTCCGTTATAGCCATAAATATGAAGATGGATTATCAGTAATCATTTCAAAGTGACGGACACATTGGATTAACCTTCAGCAGCGTTTTTATCGTTTTAATGCCATTGAACACGACTTTTGATCAGAAAAACAGCATAGGTAAGACAATGTCCCGCTCCGTAAAGCTCCGTGTTGTGATGTCTGGGTTTGCTTCCCCTGTCGCAGGTTCAGATCGCTCAGTGATGATACTTATACCCCTAGAATCTGTGGAATCTCAGTTTGCTAATTGATATCTTGTTTGTGCAGATCCGATATGTAATAAGGGTATTTATACCTAGAGTTCTGTGCCAAGTGTGTTATCAATTTTTCACTCAGGGCTCATTTAGATGCTTCTTGTGAGACTTGTGATTTGTTTTGGTAAAAATGGTTCGTATCGTCAGTTAGCCGAGTTTCTTCCCGTTAATCGGGTATGACACATTCATAGGTTTTTAAATGTTAAGAAGCCCTGAGACACAGTTTCGTGAAAGAAAAAAAACCCGGAGGCTGAACAGGTTAAAAAGAAAAGGAGAGTCCAACCGAAAATCCCCAAAATATATTTTCAAACTCTTTCGATGTTAAAATGTAGCACTGCAGATTAGGAAAACACCTTTTAACTGGGGGACTGTCCTTTAAGGGTTAAATCACCTTAATCTGGTGCAATGCTCACTCATAATCTCCATCAAGATAACGGGGCACACTTTCGCACAAACATTATTCTTGTGACTCTTTCGGAAAGGAGACTTACTTCATATAAGTAGAACCAGAATCTACTGATGGAGTGCAGGACCCTCAGCAGCAGGTTGACCTCCAAAGAGGGGTCTTCGAAGGTAATGTTCTCCGGTGGCTCCGAAGTGAGGTATGTCTCTAAGGGATTGACGACACTGGGACACACGCCGTCTGCAAGTGAAGGGAAACAAGAGTAGGAATTAAGTACACAGTAACCCATTTAGGATTGTTACTGATTTGTAAACATCATAACCAGGAATCCCCCAGATAAAAATAACGTTGGAGCTTCCGCTGTGAGACGTTTCAGATGCTCACCATGCCACAGCTCATCCTGCTTCTTGGCGTTGCGCGGGGACGTCTTGGTGGGAGCAGTCTGGGCTCGGCCACGCTTCCCACCCACAGCGTCTTTGCTGCCGTCCTCGTCCTCTCTCACAGGCTTATACCTATTAGCAAATAACACAGGTCGTTAAAGTGTCTGATGAGAACGCATGACAGCTTTTACACCGGAAATGGCTAACTCTTTGGTGACCAGACTTTGGGTATCTTTGAGTAATAGCACTTAGAATTTCAAATGATTATTGGCCTAACAGGTAGCTAGTTCAGGTGCAAGAGTACATCTCAGCGACATGGTAATTATAACCCTAATAATACACTTTATTTGTATAGCAGCTTTCATGGACAAAGCAACACAACAACAATATTAAAATAAATACAGAACAAGATAAAACAAAGACTGTTCTAACATTTTAAGACATTTGGTTTGACTTTTCAAGGACTGCCTAATGAGATTCAAACAAGCAAATCCCCCCAAACGGTTGTTCTCTAAAGACAGTGAAGGTTAAGTAAGATGCCACACAACTCTGAGATAAACAACAAGTCTTCAGTCACTAAAACAACAAAAAACTGTTCAAATGAAAATACAAAAAGCGTTTTTACCATATTGTGTGCGTTTTGGTCCAAATGCCAGCTCGCCCGAGTGGGTTTGCCTCGTCGTCCGTCGACTCTCGCTCCTCCTCCGCCTGCAGACTGTACTGCCTCACAGCCTGGTACACCGTCATGTTGTACGGCAGCAGGTGGTCACCGATGTAGAACTGCAGTCTGTGACGCACACTGCCCGAGTTCAGGAACTGCGCCGCCTGGGAAAAACATCGCTTTAATGATAGTATCGAATTTAAAGCAGGACTTTCAATACGCATCGAAACGCAGGATTAAGGGTGTATAGAGGGAAAACAAATCCTTATTTTGTACAAATCACATACCAGTGATTCATCGATTTCATCATCTGAACCATCGTCATCGCTGTCTTCATCCTCTTCCCTGATTCGGCCGTACCCTGCACAAGAAGCAAGATTTAAAGTTAAGAAACGATGAATAAAATCATATATTTGACGGCTTAGTTGAATATTCGATTCCGATTGGTCAATTCAGAACATGTGACACGTTGTTATAATACAGTAGTACAGACCGCTGTCAAGGACTGTAGCGATCGTTGCTAAGGAGGATCAAGAAGGAGAACGGAAGAAATACGATCATTGTTAACCCTTAGATGCCCGAGTAGCTGGACCCCACACTCTTCCATAAGTGGGTCAAAAAGGAACCGTATTAGAATTATGTGTTTTTATTAGGGCCGGGACTTTAACGCGTTAATTAAGATTAATTAATCACACAAAAATTAACGCGTTAAAAAAATTAACGCATTTTAATCGCACTTATTTTTGCACAGCGGAACGTTTCTCACTGGATGAGTTTCAGGCGTACCGATTATACTGGAGCACCAACTAACGTTCATGACTTCAGACAACAACAAACCACAGTGAACAACAGTGGGAAATGTTGTTTTAAAACACGGACGGATGGAAGCGTCGATAAGAGCACGGTTGTGTGCAAATTATGCAAAAAGGAATTCGCATATCACCGCAGCACATCAAGCCTCAAGTATCACCTCAATGCAAAAACATATAGCAGCTAGCGTGGAAGCTAGCCTGGACGTTAGCCTCTTTTATCGCGTTCACACCAAAAAGAGCCGGTACTAAAATTAGTTAATGAGAACCTTTTTACCCCGACGAAAGTCCCTGCTAGAGAGCAGAGAGCTGCTAGAGAGCAGGGACTTTCGTACGGCTCTCTTGTGAGAAAAGAGCTATATGTCTGATTGGCTGGGCGGATTGCAAACCACGCCCCGTAAAACTCCCAAAACGTTTTGTGAAGCCGCCATTTTATTATCCTCGCATTAGCATTATTAGCATTAGCCCAGCGCAGAAACGCAGAGAGACTAACTTATGGCAACACAAAATAAAACATGGGAGCGGTGGAGATGAGGAGGTGTCGGCGTTCTGGCGATTTACTCAGAAGGCTTCAGTAGAAGCTGCTGGGACTCCCAGCAGCTTCTACTGAAGCCAGTCCCTAACTCCGGGGACTTCCGGCCGGGGACTTTGGGCGGCAGTATACGCCGTGAAGTGGTTTGCGGCCTGCCAGTAAACCCAAAGCAGAAGAAGAAGAAGTGACGTCAGCGGCTTAATTTGACTAATCCACCCCCAGGTTCAAAGAGTTCTCATGAACTAAGTTCTCATGAACCTTTGTGGGAAAAGTACTGCGGTGTGAATGCGCCTAATGGTATACTAAAATCCATGTGAAAAAAATTGCTTCTCACTATTCTTAGGTCAAATATGTATATGTGATTAAAAATGCGATTAATTTCGATTAATTAATTACAAAGCCTCTAATTAATTAGATACATTTTTTTAATCGAGTCCCGGCCCTAGTTTTTATGCCATGTTTGAAAAAATATAATGTATTATTATTATACTGACAGGTATCAGATCTTGCTGTGTAAAATAATCTTCCTGAGAGGTGTCACTTGTGATGTCTGTGGTCCACAGTGAATGTATTCCTGACAGCCACAGGTGAGAAGAATCAAAGGATCCCATAGAAAATGCATGCGGGTCATTTTTGACCCACTTATGGAAGCTTGGGGTAGAAATACAAAAACTACAATTTCTTAAAATGTAAATTTAAAATGGCGTGATATCCAAAACATGTTTTTTGAGGAATAGCTGGAATATGAAATGATAAAAAATAATGTAATTACAAAGATACTTCAAGAAAACCACCTCACCGGGTCAAAAAAGACCCACTTATGCATCTAAGGGTTAAGACAATAAAATAATTTCAATTCATATTGGGAGTCAAGTCGTTAGGTGTAATTACACTTTATCCCTTACTTAAGTAACTCCCTGTTTATAGGAGCTGCTCATTCTGTATTAAAGCAGGCACACAGAACAGTCCCTCACCTCTGACTACCAGATATCTCTCGATGGCCTGCACCAGGGCCAGGGGGTCTATCTTCACTGGGCCGCCCTTCCACTGCTTCACATTAGTGCAGTCTGGGTGTCTCTGCAGCTGGCACTTCAGCTGATGTGTGTTGAAGAACTTCAGCGCCTGAGAGCCCCTGTAGAGACACATTCAAAAAAACACGTTAACAAAATATAAATCAAATATACTGTTTAATAACTGAAAATAAGTGTTTGACAATGTTGGGGAATAATGTGCCCTGCATGTCCTGCTTCGCCCTCTGACGCAGCTGACCAACCTTGAGCAGCCGTTATCTCCCTTAAGGAGGCGCTGCCCAAGCAAGTTGTTGATGTTGCCAGTTTGTGACCGGGCAACTCTCGGTCAGAGATAGTTCTTGTTGTGGGACACCTGGAACACATCCTTCTCGGGGTGTAGAGGACCCCGAGCCATAAGAGACAACAAATGTGATTCAGTGTCCCTCAGCTGTTAATGTTGATTATTACACTCTGAACTCGGTAAACCCTGGAGCTACAGGAGGGCTCTTCAGAATTGATTGTGGCATCTCAACCGTGTGGTCAACTCGTGGCTCGTGACATGTCTTATGAATTCTCCGGACGAAGCTCCAAATAAACCGTCAGTGTTTGCCATCAAAGCTCCAGCTCTCCATCGTGTCTCTCTGAGTCCTGACTCCACTTCAGAACTTTCCCCAACAGACAATAAAGTTATTTAAAAACGTAGGTAACAAATCTGCACACCTGCTGCCATTGCCGTTGCCACTGGGGAAATCATGCACTTTGACAGGAAACTGCTCCATTTGGCTCAGGCAGCTGTTCATTTTGTGCACCAGTGCCAGGTAAGGAGCGTTCTCTGTCGGGTCCAGACGACCTGCCAGCTCCATGCCTGGAACCTACAAACCAAACAAAAAGGGGGGGAAATATTACAACACAATTCTGAATATTGAGATGACCAATGATGGGGATAAGAGTGGTGCGGGAATGAGTTCTAAATCAGTCGGAATGTTATCACTTTCGGATGTCAACAGTTTTAAATGTGTTTTTGGTTAGATGCCTGAAACAAGGTCTGTGGTTAACACAAGCTATAGACGTTTATAAATTGTGTTCTATTACATTAAATCCTTCAGTAAATACCCCACTGGTAAAGGTATGAATTTTTTACGAGGTAAAAAGGGCGATTTCTAACAAGTGTCTAAATAAGACGACTGGATAGGATAAGCTGCTTGTAGCTTGGCGGTGGCGACACAAATGTAGTTCCTTTATAGCCCAACGTTAATTTGTTCAACTGTTATGAAAGTGGTGTTCATGTAGGGATGGGTACCGAGCCCCGGTATTAAACGGGCCCCGGGGCTCAATTATTAAAGACCGTGGTACCGTTAAGCTCCGACGTTATCGGTCTTTTTATCGGTACTGGAGACGTGTAAAATATATCTCATATGTATTATTGCTACACAAACATTATATTGCAGTTTTAGTTTCGCCAACTCCGTTTCTAATACGCAAAAAGACAAACAAATGTGTCTATGATTATTTTTGATCTTTCCAATCCAGACGAGAGATCTCTCTCCCCCTTCTGTGTGCGAGGGGGCGGGGCCACACACACACACACACACACACACACACACACACACACACACACACACACACACACACACACACACACACACACACACACACACACACACACACACACACACACACACACACACACACACACACACACACACACACACACACACACACACACACACACACACACACACACACACACACACACACACACACACACAGCGGAGAGAACGCGCTCCAAAGTGGTTAAACTTTACCCGTCTCGATGTGGAGAATGCTCGTTGCCAAAAGTGCAATAAGAGTTTAGCATGTGAGGGCGGTAACACGAGCAGTGTGTCTAAACATTTATCAAAAGTGCACCACATTCAGACGGAGGAATGCACCGGGTTCCACTGTCTTTCTAGCAGCTCTGTAGCTCCATCCACGAGGAACGTTTCCACGTCAGGTGTTATGTATGCTAGCAGCAACACACAGAGTTAACTACATTATACAAACATGGGTTAATGATTAGAGGAAACTGAGTTATTTAGTTAAAGTTTCAGCTATTCTGTTTACAATTCTGTCATCAGATTATTTAATACGATTTGTTAAAACATTGTCGTTTCTTTTGATGTGAAATATTATGCATTTAATTTAAATAAAAAGCAATGTTAGTTTTGTTCACCTTTTTTTTTTTTAAAGTACCGTTAAAAGACCGGATCGATAAGCGGTATCGATAAAAGTAGTAGTAGTACCGTTAAATCCTTAACAATATTACATTATTATTACTTGTTAGACGCTTTTATCCAAAGCGACTAACATACTCAATACTGTGGGCAACCCCCACAGGAGCAATTTGGGGTGAAGTGTCTCAGGGACACAACAACATGCTGACTGCAGTGGGGTTTGAACCTGTGACCCCCTGAACCGAACACCTACGCACCACCCACTGCGCCACACGCCGCCCCATCCCTATGTTCATATGTGGAGATGTTTCTGCTGGACAAAACAGTATCACAACACTTGTTTGCCACAGAGCTTATTTTCAGAAGTTTTCAAAATCCATGGAATTGCTAACTTCAGGGTCGCCCTACAGAAATAGCAGTACTCTATAGAGCGTGTTCAGGTCTCTCACCGGACAGCCAGCGAACACGTGGAGGAACCTCTTGAGCCGGACGTCGCGGCTGAGCAGCTCCCTGTCGCTGCTGGAGGTCAGGTAGACGAGCAGCTGCTTCACCAGCCCGCTGTGCTGGATCTCAAAGGACGACACGTCGGACTCTGATACAATACTGGAGATCTCCACCAGGCACTCGATGCCACCGTCCACCTGGTACAGAAAACACATCATTAGAAAGATGTTTTAATGCTGGCGTCAATTAAATACAAATTCAGTATCTGTATTTCTCTATTCATCACAAGCGCTGTGATATATTTGCGTTTTTTTCAGCTCTGCGTCTGCCATTCTCGTAGCTTCCTCTTGCGTGTTTACGATCTGGTTGCTACGTTTTTATAGAGCTTTAGCCCCAGAAACGTCACGAACACAGCAGAATGAGAAGACAAGAGAAAATACAGACAGAGGGCTATGCCGATAGGACATTGTGCCCTTAGCAATCTCCACAAAAACAGCAATACATATGGACTTTAAGTTGATTAATGTTTGCAGTTGAATCATGTGAGGCGTTACCTGCAGGTTGAGCTGCTCCGTGGCTGTGCAAAGTCTCTGGAGTACATTCAGTGCAGGGTTGCTGCCATCCACATTTTCAGAGCTGAAGTAGCGCTCCACAAACTTACTGGCCGTTTCTTTGATCCAGGCTTTTATTTTGTCTCTGCAAACAGATACAAAAATCTCAATTACTTAAGGTGATCAATCACAGTTTGGATAAAACCTTCCTCGTTGACTCATCGTACCTGTTATTTGAAATTGAGTCCTTGGGCGGAGCCCTCGCCAGCCCGCTGACCCCCGCTGTGCGCGACGGCTCTGAGTTGGCGTTGTTGGTCTGGGCTCCCAGCTTGCCCCAGGTCTTTGGGTTAAGACTGGCCAAGAAGGAGGATTTGGGGGACTGAGTACTGGTGGGGCTCTTGGCTGTAAAGGAAGGGAGATTACAGAGGTTGAGAAACACCACAAAATGCCATTTCAAATCATGATGATTCAGGGCTGTGCAATTAATCGTATTTTAATCTCGACGGTTATTTTGCTGCATTCCCTTTCGCGATGATGCTCTCAATTTGCCTTGCGTTATACATCCTGCCCGCGCTGTCGCCCCTCCCTAAAAGCCCTCTCCGCCAGGTTGGGTTGTGACTTGCAGGTCTGTTTAATAAATCGATATAAACACGTTACAAGGGAAGCTTTAATTGCCGTGTCTTTATTCTTCGTCTCTAGCGTACAGTCAACTTTTACTAACTCAAGCTGGAGCCTCTTAGCTCGCTACTTCCGGCTTCCGGATAAGGGGTTACCCAAATAAGAGCAGGGGCGGATTGGGACAAGAAATCAGCCTGGGACTCTCGACCGGCCCACTTCTGTACCGCTAGGAAATTGTCAACGGGGGGGGTGCTAGTGACTTATCCGACCGGCCCACCTCGGTACCGCAAGTAAAAAATAATTAGATACCGCTAGTACATTGTCAAGGGGACAACGACGACTAGTGAGTTATCCGACCGGCCCACCTTGGTACCGTAAGTAAATTGTCAACAGGGGGGGAACCGGCCCACTTCTGTACCGGACGCCCCGATGGCCAGTCCGCCACTGGCGTGTAGCAGTATAATTAAACATTACAGGTTGTGAGTGACATTAGTTATCATATTTATATATGTTTAGTAGGTTATGGAAGTGCGCTCCAAAATATTTGTTTATCTTCTTTATTGGTATTTATTATTTTGATATTATTTATTTAAATGTAGTTATAAATGTATAATTGTATTTTTGTATTGGTTTTTCAGTTAGGGTTAGGTTATAAAGTTCAGGGTATTCAACTGTTAAAAACATACTGTTCAAATTATTATTTTAATTCGTTTTTATGTTCAATAAATGGATGTTTTCAAAGTCAATGAATAATCGTATTGAATAATCGTGATATCAATATTGACCAGAAATAATCGTGATTATGATTTTTGCCATAATCGCACAGCCCTATGATGATTCACTGTACTCCAATAGTAGGGATGGGTAGCGCAACCCGGTTTGAAACGGGCGTCGGGGCTACATTTTTAAAGACCGTGGTATCGATAAGCTCTGATGTTATCAGGTAAGCTATGTGTACTGGAGAATTAGGAAAATAGATTTCAGATTTATAATTGCTACATAGGTGTCCATTTCTAAAATTTGAAATATTTCCTTAATTTTTTTTTACAAAAATAACCGTTAAGAATACCACTAAAGTACTGGATCGATAAACAGTACCGGTAGGAGTAGTAGAACAGGGCAGGAATCCTGAAGTCAAATGTAATACCTTTTAAGACCTTTTTTAAGACCCTCTCCATACATTTTAAGACCTCATCGCCACTTTGAGTTTTAACCGGTTACATTGGCGACACTTTACCTCACACATTTACTATAGACAGTATTGATTGTCCTTCCTCCTTATCTTCCAACCATTTGGACGCAAACTTGCATTTCCCTATAACGATGTTGCTTAGCAACCGGCGTAAACGGACCTTCACGCGCTATCAAGCAGTGAGCGCGCGATGTCCTGTTCAGATGACGTCAAACCCAACGGGATGCCATCAATAAACTACACAGAATCACACTACACACCTACGCAATGATTACATTCAGGCACACTGTAGAATACAACCTCGTTGGACAATTTATATACTTATTGAAAACAAACTACAAAATGTAACACCTTGGAAAATGCCGTTTAATACTTTTTAAAATTTTCGCTAAATTGATTTATCAACTTTTAATACTTTTTAAGACCCCGCGGACCCCCTGTAGAACGGTGAACATCTTAATACCCATCCCTATTCAAGAAACATCAAAAAGCTTTTAATTACTGCAGTGTTTCCCACAGATATGAAATATACATGGGCGGGTGGTGGCAAGGGGGGGGGGGGTGCGCGAAAAAAAAAAAAGTTTTAACAACATGTTTATTTATTGACTTTTCATTCCTGTATAATAATTTTGCGCAAAGATGGCACTGTTTGTCAGAGCACTTCATCCTTCTGGGATTTCATGAAGAACAGCTCCAACGCCTGTGTGTATGGGAATGCCTCTGGTGCTGGTCCATTAACTGCCAGTGTTTCCCACAGATCTGAAATATACTTTGGGGGGTGGTGGTAGCGGGGGGGGGTTGAGGTGACGTGCAACAACATTAACCTTTCTGTTGGTCGCTTGTTAGCAGACCCTTCACGCGATGGCAGAGCGAACAGGTACAGGCAGGGCCCATAATGATAGCCCTATAGTTTAAATCTACTACCCACACATGACCATATGGAAATGGGTTACTATTTAAAAAAATTAATGTATTTATTAATGTATTTAGGAACCTATCCATGTGATTTTTAGTGGGGGTCGACCTCAAATCCTCTAGGGGGGTCCAGGGGCATGCCCCCCCGGTAAGATTTTATTTTTTATGTTGGAGTTAAAAGCATCAATCTGGTGCATTTTGAGGGGGAAATAAAGAGACTAGATCTATGGGAACACCTATATTTAACAGAACTGTATACATTTCAATAATCATAAAATCAAGGCCATAACCAATAACATACCATTTCCAATATGAAAAAAACACTGAAACTTGTTTATTAATTTAGTTTTGGTTCATTTATAGTTGTGAGTGTGTCTGTGCTCCTGAATCAGCCTCTCCTGTCTCCCTCCTCTCCCCCCTCTCCCTCCTCTCCATCCTCTCCCCCTGCTCCTCTTTGAGGCAGCAGCAAAGACTAGTTTTCTCTCAACAAGTTTTAAAAGTGTATCTTACCTTTTTTCACCTAGTTAACTTTTTATTTATTTATTCATGCATATTTTACTAATCACATTACATTTCATTTAGCTGACGCTTTTATCCAAAGCGACTTATAATGACCGATTACAGGGACATTCTCCCTGGAGTAACTAAGGGCTAAGTGCCTTACTCAAGGGCACACTAGTGGTGGTGTTCCTGGCGGGATTTGAACTCACAGCCTTCCGATCTTCAGCCCACCTCACTATCCATTAGACCAATCACTACCCTCTCAAATGGAAATATGCGTTTACATAAATGGTGACCACACTGTTTGAGACCCACTGAGAACTTAGACTAAGTTAACTATCTAAACACTCAGAGAGTCCTTTACCTCACCTGAGCTGAGGTTATCCCGAGCTTGAATGACACACAGAGACCAATCAATGGCTTTGATTTGTGATCTGTATGACAGTGGCCATGTTGGCAGGCCACATCATGTGGACAGCCAGTCACCCTGTGTGAGGCAGGCCACTTAACAGGCCAGAAGGAGGCGAGATCAGAGCAAGGGAGCGAGGGATCATTGTCTACAAGTTAATCGATCGCAGATGGCGTCGTGGTCACGGACGAATACAAAAAATATATATAAAAAAAAAAATTATTAAAAAAAAAAAAAAAAACTAAATGGGTCGCGAAATATACTTGGGCGGCCGTTAATATACCTGGGCGGCCCGCCCAAGTATAATCTATGTGTGGGAAACCCTGTACTGAACAGCAATTTAATCTGCTGTCAATCCAACATTGAACAACTTAGGTCAGTAAAAAACTGATATAACTGAACGTCACGTCTCGAAAGGTCTTTTTTAGAGGGGATCTTTGAAACATCAGACACTCAAACAGGGAGAGCAGCAGCACTTGAACTCACCCTGATTGTCTACTTTATCATCGTCTCTTGGGGGAGAGTATTTAGGTCTTCTAGGTCCTCTTTTGGGTAGCCGTTTCCTCTTCAGGACGTCACTTAACCGCCTAGAAGGAGAAAGAACATAATTACTATCATGCTCTTGGGGAACAAAGAGCATGATAGTAACAAAAACAACTCGTTGCCCTTCCATAAAATAAACAAAAACATTTGACAAACACACATCAGTTAACATTCTTATCCGTTTCAGGGACTGACGATTCATTTGTGTTGACTCTGCTATATTGTAATGAGGTCTCTACTGCGATTCAGAGGTAATTACAGAGCTAGTTATAGAGTGGTACAGTGACGCGTCCTAAAACCAGGAAGTAAACTCCTTCCGGTTCCTTCGCAAAAACGCAAAGCAATTTCTCCATAGGGTTTTGGAAAGTAGCTGGAAATCAGGTCTGTGGTTGAAACACATTTAAGAGACGGATCACGTTTTGTTCAGCCGGATAATCTCCACATGTCTACCCTACTTTTATCATTATATAATCATAAATCTAGTCGCCAGAAGCAAAATGCTAACGTTATGCTATAAAGGAACTACAGCAGGGTCGCTGCTTCAACGTCACGCCAACTTAAGATCCATATTCAAAACGACAGATTCTAAATGGAACGAGTTGAAGCTTTTGTTTGAACACTTTGCAGGAGGCAGGGACTTGCTTTCAAGCAGAACAGGGCAAACACACTTAGAGGAGTGTTTACGTGTTCGGTGTAATGACGTACAACTTCTGAAGTCCTGTTCAGCCACTTGGTAACAACCATCGTTTTTCAGACACGTCAACTCTTCAGAAATCACCAGTGGGGTCACTGCTGATGGATTTAATGTCGTAGAACAAAACGTGATCCGTCTCTTAAATGTGTCTCAACCACAGACCTTAGTTCCAGCTATTTTCCTAAATCCTACGGAGAGATCCCATTGCTTTTTTGTCGAAGGAACCGGAAGTGCTAAAATGCTAACTTACTTCCGGGTTTTGCTTCCGCGTCACTGTGGCACTCTATTAGCGACACAAACTGTTGGTGACGCGAGGAGGATGCAGATGTAATTTGTGTTTATTAGGAGTGTCCACTTCTTCTCCCTGGCCTTTTAGTCAGAGCGGAGCACGACTCCTGACTTTTCCCTGTGTTTTTATACATCTGTTGTAATTTATTGTCTTTTATTGTGATTGTAGTATTTATTACATGTACAGCACTTTGGCCTGACCAAAGATCGCTTTTAAATGTGCTTTATAAATAAACTTTGATTTGATTAACACTGGATCGGTGTTAGAAACATTTCTTGTGTCTGTGGACGGGTAAAGTAAAGCCACACATGCTCACACACTCACCCCTGTGGGCTGAGGTCCAGGGAGTCGTCCATGCTGTGCTGGAAGCTGGGCGAGCCCAGGTCAGGAGTTGCATTGTTAGCAGATGTAGTGGATGCAGTGCTGATGGTGGTCGTGCACAAACTGGCAGTACCACTGGGGCAAGCCTTTGGGGGGCTAGTGACTAGAAAGCTCTCAGACTCGGACAGGTTCTTCACCTGGTGCATCACACCTGGAGGAGGAAGCAGAGAGACAAATGTAAAAATGGTCTCAAGCTTTTAAAGAAATAGCATATTGGAACGGGCTAAGAAAAACATTTGGAAACGCACTGGAAAGGAAAACACTTGCAGCAACACCATTTACAAACCTAAACATGTTAACTAACAGCAGGAGAACTTGGTAAGCTTTTGATAGGGGAGACATTAATGTGTCCTCTGTGGAATGAGATGTCTAGATGAACAAATAAGTACCGCGCTCTATTTTCGGGGTGATCCAAAATGACAACGATTTGCAAGTGGAAAAATTCAGCTTTAAACAATGAGGTTTCTGAAAGCTAACAGGGTTTCAAGACAAGGTGGCTCCATGGGGTTATACACTACCTTCTCTCCTGAAATAAACACTGAAGACATCAGGCAGCTTCTGCATGAGGATCTCAGCCATCTGCAGAGACCCCACTACAATCTTCAAGTCCTGGCTGGACAGCATGGAGGCGATGTGACTGGAGACAAAAGAAAACAAGAATAAGTCCATTTATTTTCAATTTAAAGACTTACTTGTTTTCCTTTGTGTCTTCATCTTGCGTCAGATCCTCTTTGTAAAGTTAATAATAGCTTGAAGCTGTTGTTACCTGGACACAGAGTGGTTCCTCAGCACATCCTTCAGCAGCTCTGCATCAGCAAAGAAGATGATCCTGAGGATGGCTCTAAGGCACTTGTGTCTGACAGCAGGGCCGGCTGACGAGCTGTACACCTCGTACAGGACCCCGAACAGAGTTTTGATAAAGCACTTTGCCAGCTCGGGGTCATCCTTCATCAACTGGGCTCGTGCATCCTCTCGACGAACCTCCTGGTGACCCCCTGCAGACGGACAGCAAACAGATCAGAATTATTCTCTAAATCACGGTGTCACAACACAGAATCGGGATGGAGAAGCTGCGTTACCCCTAGATTCCACCGGGTCCGTCTGCGCCGCGTTACGGCCGCGGCGTTCACAGCCACTCTAGTCAGTGGGTGCTATTCCACCAGACACGCCGCGTTACGGCTAGAAGCGTCTCGGCGCTGGGCTCCACTAAAAATAGGCGGCTGGTTTATTTTCGACGCGTTGCATAGCGCCGGGCAGGAAGTGGACCGGTCAGAGCATCCAGTCAATCCCCAAAATAAACTCATTTTGCAGACCCTATCCCTCCGTAGTCTTTCAAGTAGGAGGAGGAATGCCAGCGTTCTCCTCCGGTTTACAGGCACTGTGTAAATTATATATAGAATAATTATGATGATGAATGCATTTTTTAACCACTAAAATACAGCAACACATCTTTCATTCATGTCGTTTATAACTGGAATATTACAATTATTATTAACTTTGTCTGCACAAAAGTAGCCTGTCCAGGAAATATGCCCAAATCTACAAAAACTGCGAGCCTGCAGGCAAGACGCTCCCCTTCTGAAATGCGCCCGGTGGGGTTTGACGCTGTAGGAGGTCGGAACAAAACCATGGCGCAGCTGTAACGCAGCGCAGACGGAGCCGGTGGAATCCCGGGGTGACACACATGAGGTTAACACACATGAGGTTAACACACATGAGGTTAACACACATGAGGTTAACACACATGAGGTTAACACACATGCACACAATTGGAAAAAAAACACTTCAACAGACAGACTGCAGCTTGCTGCTCCGTCTCAGATTAATCAGGTGTAATCTCTCCCTTAATGAAGGGACTTGCAAGAATGCGAGGAAAGTGCAACGACTTGTAGGCCTGTCGCGATAAGCAATTAATTGACTTATCGTACGATAAATAAAAATTAACTCAATAACTTTTCAGAGGTCTAAAAAAATTGTCGTTTACATGCGTGTTTGTTTGGGGCTCAAACACAGCCAGGCGCGCTGTGAGGGGCGGGGCTCAAACACAGCCAGGCGCGCTGTGAGGGGCGGGGCTCACACACAGCCAGGCGCGCTGTGAGGGGCGGGGCTCACACACAGCCAGGCGCGCTGTGAGGGGCGGGGCTCAAACACAGCCAGGCGCGCTGTGAGGGGCGGGGCTCACACACAGCCAGGCGCGCTGTGAGGGGCGGGGCTCACACACAGCCAGGCGCGCTGTGAGAGGCGGGGCTCAAACACAGCCAGGCGTGCTGTGAGGGGCGGGGCTCAAACACAGCCAGGCGCGCTGTGAGGGGCGGGGCTCAAACACAGCCAGGCGCGCTGTGAGGGGCGGGGCTCACACACAGCCAGGCGCGCTGTGAGGGGGCGGGGCTCACACACAGCCAGGCGCGCTGTGAGAGGCGGGGCTCAAACACAGCCAGGCGTGCTGTGAGGGGCGGGGCTTCACACACAGCCAGGCGCGCTGTGAGGGGCGGGGCTCAAACACAGCCAGGCGCGCTGTGAGGGGGCGGGGCTCACACACAGCCAGGCGCGCTGTGAGGGGCGGGGCTCACACACAGCCAGGCGCGCTGTGAGGGGCGGGGCTCACACACAGCCAGGCGCTCTGTGAGGGGCGGGGCTCACACACAGCCAGGCGCTCTGTGAGGTGCTCACACACAGCCAGGCGCGCTGTGAGGTGCTCACACACAGCCAGGCGCGCTGTGATGGGCGGGGCTCACACACAGCCAGGCGCGCTGTGAGGGGCGGGGCTCACACACAGCCGGCGCGCTGTGAGGGGCGGGGCTCAAACACAGCCAGGCGCGCTGTGAGGGGCGGGGCTCAAACACAGCCAGACGCGCTGTGAGGGGCGGGGCTCACACACAGCCAGGCGCGCTGTGAGGGGCGGGGCTCAAACACAGCCAGGCGCGCTGTGAGGGGCGGGGGCTCACACACAGCCAGGCGCGCTGTGAGGGGCGGGGCTCACACACAGCCAGGCGCGCCTGTGAGGGGCTCAAACACAGCCAGGCGCGCTGTGAGGGGCGGGGCTCACACACAGCCAGGCGCGCTGTGAGGGGCGGGGCTCACACACAGCCAGGCGCGCTGTGAGGGGCGGGGCTCACACACAGCCAGGCGCGCTGTGAGAGGCGGGGCTCAAACACAGCCAGGCGTGCTGTGAGGGGCGGGGCTCAAACACAGTCAGACGCGCTGAGAGGGGTGGGGCTTAAACACAGCCAGACGCGCTGTGAGGGGCGGGGCTCAAACACAGCCAGGCGCGCTGTGAGGGGCGGGGCTCAAACACAGCCAGGCGCGCTGTGAGGGGCGGGGCTCACACACAGCCAGGCGCGCTGTGAGGGGCGGGGCTCACACACAGCCAGGCGCGCTGTGAGGGGCGGGGCTCAAACACAGCCAGGCGCGCTGTGAGGGGCGGGGCTCAAACACAGCCAGGCGCGCTGTGAGGGGCGGGGCTCAAACACAGCCAGGTGCGCTGTGAGGGGCGGGGCTCAAACACAGCCAGGTGCGCTGTGAGGGGCGGGGCTCAAACACAGCCAGGCGCGCTGTGAGGGGCGGGGCTCACACACAGCCAGGCGCGCTGTGAGGGGCGGGGCTCAAACACAGCCAGGCGCGCTGTGAGGGGCGGGGCTCAAACACAGCCAGGCGCGCTGTGAGGGGCGGGGCTCACACACAGCCAGGCGCGCTGTGGGGGGCGGGGCTCAAACACAGCCAGGCGCGCTGTGAGGGGCGGGGCTCAAACACAGCCAGGCGCGCTGTGAGGGGCGGGGCTCACACACAGCCAGGCGCGCTGTGAGGGGCGGGGCCCACACACAGCCAGGCGCGCTGTGAGGGGCGGGGCGCAAACACAGCCAGGTGCGCTGTGAGGGGCGGGGCTCAAACACAGCCAGGCGCGCTGTGAGGGGCGGGGCTCACACACAGCCAGGCGCGCTGTGAGGGGCGGGGCTCACACACAGCCAGGCGCGCTGTGAGGGGCGGGGCTCAAACACAGCCAGGTGCGCTGTGAGGGGCGGGGGCTCAAACACAGCCAGGCGCGCTGTGAGGGGCGGGGCTCACACACAGCCAGGCGCGCTGTGAGGGGCGGGGCTCAAACACAGCCAGGCGCGCTGTGAGGGGCGGGGCTCACACACAGCCAGGCGCGCTGTGAGGGGCGGGGCTCACACACAGCCAGGCGCGCTGTGAGAGGCGGGGCTCAAACACAGCCAGGTGCGCTGTGAGGGGCGGGGCTCAAACACAGCCAGGCGCGCTGTGAGGGGCGGGGCTCACACACAGCCAGGCGCGCTGTGAGGGGCGGGGCTCAAACACAGCCAGGCGCGCTGTGAGGGGCGGGGCTCAACACAGCCAGGCGCGCTGTGAGGGGCGGGGCTCACACACAGCCAGGCGCGCTGTGAGGGGCGGGGCTCACACACAGCCAGGTCAGGCAGGACACTCCGCGTGCAGCAGCCAAATGAATAATATAGAGCCGAGCAACGTGTGACTTACTCGAGGGGAATTTTAAGTTAAATGGAATTGATTGCAAAACCTAACTCCATCTCCGGTGTGGGAATATTTTGGATTTAAGACAAATCAACGAGGCGAACCTACGGACTTGAATGAGCCGGGCGGTGTGTCACATTTGTTTTAAAAAGGTAGCAACAAAAGCTAGCAATACGAGCAACCTTAAACTGCACCTGAAACACAACCACCCCATCCCGTGTTCCCAGCTGGGAGCAAACACGGCCGCTGGAGATGGAGAGCCCGCCACCTTCCCGACAATATTATCGTCTATCGCAATAATTTCCGGGAAAATGTATCGTCCAACAAAATTAATTATCGCGACAGGCCTAACGACTTGCACTCATTAAATGTGTGGCGATGTACACGATAACAAACAAATTACAATGCTGAAGTTCACCTAAAGAATAATGAATAACCAACCTATGAGAGTGAGAAAAAGATTTTAAGATTAAGTACGACACTGTCATCTTCACACACATCTCTGATCTGGAAAGATGTGCATTACCTGTGTTGGGGTTGGCAAGAGGATTGGGTTTCCTCTGGATACCACGTGCTGTTCCTGTGTCTTCATTGATCTGCTGCATAGAGTTAAAGTCAATTGTGTACACACGGCCCAGGGTTGACAAGCTGATCTCATCCTCCCCGTTCTGGTGTGCTGTCTGCAGGGCAAGATAATCACCAGATACACCCAGCATCAGTATCCCAGGCCGATAAGCCCCACATTTGTGTGTGTGAGTAAATGTATTGAGAAATGCTCATACACAGTAAATAGACTGAATGTTGTCAAGTTATGCAAAATGTCAATATTGTTGTGTGTGTAAGAGGTCCAAAATGACTGAGTTTTAATATTATTTAAATTTTTTATATTTCAACTAGGGCTGTGCGATTATGGCAAAAATCACGATTATTTTAGTCAATAATTGATATCACGATTATTAAAAACGATTATCCATTTACTGTGAAAACATCAATTTATATATAAAAAAATGGGACCAATATGTTTTTAACAGTTGATTACCCTGAACTTTAAGTTTAATTCAACTCAAAAACCAATAAATAAATAAAAATTCTAAAAAAAAATAACAATCATTTTATTTCGATTACATGTTTTCGTAATCGTTGCAAGCCAAAATCGTAACTAAGATTAAAATACGATTAATTGCAAAGCCCTAATTTCAACATTGATGATATCTATTGATGTATTCAAGCATTTTGAGGTGTAAGCGATACACAGAGTGGGAGATGGATATATACCTCAATAATTCGGCTGTCGATGCGGTTGTAGGGATGCCACAGTCCGCGGTCGTCCCTCCACTGCCAGATGGCGCCCTCTGTGGTCTGAGCGCTGCCCTTCTTCAGCATCACATCCACCGCGAAGATGCCCTCTCTGGGCAGGCAGGGCATCAGCTCACTGCGGGGAGAGGAGGGGGTTAGAGAGAGATATACAATGTTGTCTGATTGATCATTTTTCTTTAACCCTTAGATGTACAAGTGGGTCTTTTTTTACCCGGTGAGGTGGTTTTCTTGAAGTATCTTTGTAATACATTTTTTTTATCATTTCATATTCCAGCAATTCCTCAAAAAACATGTTTTGGATATCATGCCATTCACATTTTAAGAAATTGTAGTTTTTGTATTTCTACCCCAAGCTTCCATCAGTGGGTGAAAAATGCTATCCTATGGGAACCTTTGATTATTATCACCTGTTGCTGTCAGGAATACATTCACTGTAGGACACACAGACGACATCACAAGTGACACCTCATGAAGATTATTTTACACAGCAAGATCTGATACCTGTCATTATAATAATAATAATAATAATACATTATATTTGTATAAGGGAAGGTTAGGGTGGGGGGTATAGGACTATCAAACTTGATCAACTGGCATGGATTGATGGGGGGGGCTATGAGTAGACAAGAGGAGAAGAGATGAGTTTTGAAAAGGGACTGGAATACTGTGAGGGTCTCAGAATAGCGGAGATCTTTGCATCGATATGTTGAAAACGTTTTTTTTCAAAATGTAAATTAAAAAAGTGAAATATTATACAAGTGATTTTTCTTAACCAAAATGACAAATGGTATAAAAACACATTATTCTAATACGGGTCCTTTTTGACCCACTTATGGAAGAGTGTAGTCACTCGTGCATCTAAGGGTTAAACTATTTGACTCAAATGATTATCTTTGTCAATCGAGTACTGCAGCAAAACTCTTGTATCTGTGTATGTAGTGCTGTAGCGACGCGTCGACTTCAAAATATCGTCGACGACATATTTCCGCGTCGACGCGTCGCTACACACACGTGGGTCACCCAAAGCAACAAGCAGTTCGCAATCGCACTTCAAACACAATGTTGACTGAAACGGCTACCACCTCCTCCTCACAGGATTGCGCACGAAGCCCCCAAACGAAAACATCTCGCCCTAGGTCTTCAAAAGCATGGGAATATTTTAAAGTTAGTCCAAAACGCAAAGATATTTATATATTTATATCTCACTGAGACTGCTGCATAGCCTAGCAGAAGCAGCAGCTAGCTGTGGTGGCTACCATTAGCAGCTAGCATTTGCTCTCCGATTTTTTACATAAAATGGAATTATGGATTATAAATTCAATCATTTGTTTATACATAGACGTTAAAAACCTATGGATTAACCGATTCAGCCGCGTTTTTTCTCATTTTAATGCCATTGAACACGTCTTTTGATCAGATTGACAGCTACGGTGGTGAGACGATCTCCCTAGAAGCTCTGTGAAGGTACGTGTTGTGATGACTGTATTTGCTTCCCCTGTCGCGAGTCCGGATCACTCAGTGATGATACTATATACCTACATAATCTGTGGAGTCTCAGCTTTAATCGGATATATTGTATGTGCAGCTACGATAAGTAATAAGGGTACTTTTATCTTGAGTTCTGTGCCAATGCCCGTTAGCATTTTTCGCTCAGGGGTCATTTAGATGCTTCTTATGAGACTTGTGTTTTGTTTTGGTAAACATGGTTTGTATCGTCAGTTAGCTGAGATTATTTCCGTTAATCTGGTATAACACATTAATAGGTTCTTAAATATTAAGATCCCCTGAGACACAGTATCGTGAAAACAAATCTTTGACATTACGTTTTTTTTACATTACGTTTTTTATGAATTGAACAACAGAAAAATAATCGTTCGATTAGTCGACTAATCGATCAAATAATCGCCCGATTAATCGTTTTCAAAATAATCGTTTCCCCCCAGCACTAGTGTTTACAGGACACGGAGAAGCTGAACTAACATTTGTGGCACATATTATAATACAATTAATTCAGCTGACACCGTTGGACATATAGGAGCCGAGTATGTTGCCCATGGACAGTGTAACACTTTGACAGCAGGGCCTGGGGATCAAACCACTCTGACCACCCCCCCCCCCCCAGTTAGGGACCCCAATTCCTCAAAAAGTGTAATATGTTGTGTTCCCGAGGTTGATCATAGGTGAATAGATGTTACCATATGAGGGAGGTCAGTTCGTAGAGCTCCTGGGGGCTGCGGGGTACCAGTTCAATCTGCTCCTGGCAGCTGCCGTTTGATGCACCACACAAGAGGAAGCGCAGAGTTTCTGCTATGTCTGTTGAGAAGTAAAAGGTAAAACAAACACATGTATGTTATTACCAAGCCTGTTGTACATTTAAAATACATCCAGATGGTTCAAATGACTTAACACGAGTATGAAATGCTTTATCGTGTACTGTGGGATGTCTAAGCTTCAGCATGTGCACCAACACACACAAGATACCGCTTTTTAAGAATGATTAATATAACAATTACAGGTATTTGCTTTGACCACACTAGCCGAGTTACTCATTGATAGCAAGACCTTTATCACTGTGTAATGTTGACTGAAAGGTCATCGTCTCATTTCTAATATTTAGAAAGATTTGAGACCTGGAATACATTTGCTCACGTTAAAGGTAGGGTAGGTAAGAATGGAGAAACCAGGTTCGAGTGCGCTAGAATTTGAAAGTAAGCAGCCGAAAAAAATCTGCCCCTTCCTTCAGACTTCCTTACAGAGCCCCTCCTCCAACACACACGAATGCGCACATGACCAATGAGGGCACGAGATAAGTTTGTGCCCAGATGGAAGGCTGACAGGCAGGTAGGCCATCCAGTTACTTTAGCCGGGCCGGCTCAGATGATTGGTCGAGCTTTTTACAGCGCCACGGCTTCCATAGATGAAATATTTGTATGTATTTATTGTGAAAGCATTTAATATATTCATTGCTGTCGGGATGTTAAGAGCATTCCATGGAATATAACAAGTGTTTCTGAAGTGAAGTACCTACCCCGCCTTTAACTGAACTTTATGA
The DNA here is from genome assembly GCF_902827175.1 of Gymnodraco acuticeps. Taxonomy (NCBI): domain Eukaryota; kingdom Metazoa; phylum Chordata; class Actinopteri; order Perciformes; family Bathydraconidae; genus Gymnodraco; species Gymnodraco acuticeps. The sequence continues at coordinate 165,971 of NW_022990060.1, read as the reverse complement.
TTAATTTCCAGCTGCAAACCAATTAAAAGGCTAGAATCTCTAGTAACTGATCGGGCTGCTCGATTATGGCAAAAATCATAATCTCGATTATTTGGGTCAATAATTGATATCACGATTATTAAAAACGATTATCCATTCACTTTGAAAACATCAATTTATTGCAAAAAATGTTGAACAGTATGTTTTGAACAGTTTATTACCCTTAACTTTAAGTAGAATTTTTTTTCAAAATACACATAATTATTATTTTTAAAAGTTTTTTTATTTCGATGATATTGTTTTTATGCAAGCCAAAGCCAAAATCGTAATTGCGATTAAAATACGATTAATTGAGCAGCCCTAGTAACTGAGCACAACAACACCCTGTGTAGTGAGAACATACAGTACGATTGTATGCTATATTGAACATTTGCGTGTGTGTCTGTTACTCACTCTGTTTCATAAGCTGGACTGCCAGGCAGGGGCAGTTGGAGCACATCAGGGAGAACATGCGCACCACCATGATGAACATCCCCGAGCTGAGCACCGGAGGCGTCACCACCAGCAGCTGCTGGATGTTGGTCAGCAGGTCACGGGACGCCACCTCCTGCAGAAGGTTCTGTGCGTACACAGTAATATTGAACGTCGGGAGTTCGATAGCAGTCAACACAAACACAGCAAACAGTGTGGCAAGTCTTACAAACCTCCTCGTGCTGAAAGTTGTCCACCAGTCTGGCGAAACAGAGGCAAGTGCTTTCGACGGATTTTTTATCCTGAAAGAAATGTTTAGGAATATAGCCATTAGTGAATCTCTACAATAAGTTATCCTGAAAGAAATGACTTCAATGCAAATCTGATTCAAGTTTAAAGGAAAATAGATGGACTGAGTGTTCAACTAGAACATTTATTATCCGTCTTCTATTCTTCAGACAAGCTCATGTGTGCGTCAACTATGTCGACAAAGCGGCACCTCAGTGGCTCTAACTACAAAACTATTTCAAGTGTTTCGATGTTATGATCAAACACGAAAATATTGAGGCAAAGCTCCATTTTTATGCCTACAGAAATCCAGCTGTGTGACTTACAATCTGTTTCTGTTATGCAACTGTGGCATTATTTACTCCTCATACGACTTCTCCAAACTGAGCCAGAGTATATCAGCGCAGGTCTTTGTGATGGGAAAACAACCTAACATCTACCAGCAACAACTGTTGATGTAGTTCCTGGCTAACTGAACTGTGTACATTCAAAACACAAGTCATACAACATTTATTCTCTCTTTATCTGTATATGATCTCCATTTAAATCCACATGTCGTACAATGTTCCATCCCCTACTTCCTTAATGCGATTAAGATGCTGTTCGTACGGACTTTTCTTTCAGTGGTCATATAACTGTACAAAGCTAATAACAATGGCACACGCAGGCCTTGTTCCCTCTTTGATGTGAAAACAATGAACAAACCCATTAAGGTATAACTTGGCTTCTTGTTTCAAACATGTTTTTCCTGGAATGAGAACTCCACTAGAGTCGAACCCCTGCTGTGATGGTGTTGCATTTGACACTTGTGTGACTTGGAGAATAAACGCACCTGGTGTGTGAGTCTCTGAGTCAACAGTGGCAGAGAATCCGCAACAAAGTGGAACTCGTCTGGAGTGATGCTCTGGCAGCAGTTGGCTGCGATGGCCAGGGCGTTCCTCTGAGCGTTGATGCTGAAGAACTCCAGGTACAGCAGGCAGTCAGCGAGCCCCCCCTGTGAGCAGGACATGAAAACAGTGTTGCTGAGCGTCATTGTGGCGAAGAGACGGGACCATTTAAGGGGGAAGACAAAAAGGACACTTACAGCCTGCAAAATGGCTTTGCTGTGTCGCCTTGACAACATCTCCAGGGCGGTCAGGGCCTGCTCCGCTACGTCAATGAACTGGATAACCTGCAGCTGCACACACCGAGGTGGAACAAGGCATTAGCATATCAAAAAGGACACCGTTGCAAATTAACAAGCGATCGGGGACAGATAGGTGGTGTCTTACCTTCTCCAGGAAGACAGGGATCGCATCGACCACCACGGCAGAGGAGCGGGGGAGCGCCTCCATCATATACGTGAGTGCACGAGAGGCGTGATTCATCTGTGGGCACGGATCACACGCATGAGTAAACAGGCATTACAAAGAATGGACGACACAAACAATGAACAACAAATAAAAGTTCATTTTAATACTCACTATATCAAAGTTATGCTCCATTTGCAACAGTGTAATCTGTGAATGAAAAGTAGAATGTTAATTTGGAATTAGATTAGTGGTAGTCAAAGATCACAGGAACAACATTTAACTAAAGTATTTTTCATTTTCTATACAAAGCGTTCTGATCGCACAATTCAGAATGAGAAGACCTTAAAGTCCACTCGGTACAAATATCTATTTATGTAATGAAACCACGCAATGCAATATCACTGAGTGTGATATTATTCAAACCGGTTTTTATTTTTTTAAATAGTCATGATATCGAGAGCCACAGTGACTCGTCTTAAAACCCGGAAGTAAGTTAACATTTGACCACTTCCGGTTCCCTCGACTCCGTAGGGTTTAGGAAAATATCTGGAAATAAGGTCTGTGGTTGAGACGCATTGAAGAGACAGATCACGTGTTGTTCTACGACATTAAATACATCAGCAGTGAGCAGGGGCGCCGCCAGGGATTTTGGGCCCCATGAAAAGATATCACATTGGTTACTTAAAAATGTTTTTCTTAATGTTCTAAAACTGTCTGGACCCCTGTCAGTCACGGGCCCTTAGAATCGTCCTAACTTCCCCCCCCCTTACGGCGCCCCTGGCTGTGACCCCACTGGTGATTTTTGAAGAGTTGACGTGTCTGAAAAGCGATGGTTGTTAAGTGGCTGAATAGGACTACAGAGGCTCTCGAGCACGTTGTACCGCAGGTCTTTCCTTCCTGCAGCGGTCAGACTATACAGCCAGCGCAGCCCCTAGTTGACCCTCCCCCCACACACGAACCACAACACAGACTATATCACCCCTTGTTGCTAAATACCAACAAACTATGTGCACATGCTGCCTACATCCTCAGAACTGTTACAGGATGTGTATTTTTTGAAATTATGTAACTTTTTTTATTATATCATAACTTTTTTTAAACGCATGTCACATATTTAACATTATGTAACATTAAGCTGTCTGTGGCTCTTTTTCCTGCTGTACCACGCACATTTCCCCTCCGTGGGACTAATAAAGGTATTCTGATTCTGTACGTCATTACACCGAACACGTAAACACTAAGTTAGTTTCTGTTCTGCCTCCTGCAAAGTGTTCAAACAAACGCTTCAACTTGAACCATTTTGAATCTGTATGTTTGAATATGGATGTTAAGTTGGCGTGACGTTGAAGCAGCGACCCTGCTGTAGCTCCTTTATAGCATAACGATAGCATTTTGCTTCTGGTGACTAGATTTATGATTAGATCATTATAAAAGTAGGGTAGACATGTGGAGATTATCCGGCTGAACAAAACGTGATCCGTCTCTTAAATGTGTTTCAACCACAGACCTGATTTCAGCTACTTTCCTAAATCCTATGGAGAAATTGCTTTGCGTTTTTGTCGAAGGAACCGGAAGGAGTTTACTTCCTGGTTTTAGGACCGACTCTATAGATGGAGCAGTAATGAACACTTTCCCATAAAACAGTTTAAAGGAAGTTGAAGTAATCCTTTTTGGGAAAAAATACAGTCAAATTCAATTTAAATTGTATTTTGTTTTTGCACCGAAGCTATAGTTTAAGCAAGTTCTGTTCTTTATGCAACGCCAAATAAATTCTAGAGATATACATTTTTGAAAAATAAATATGATTTGATTACTATCTTCAGCAACACATATCTAGGTGGAAATCATTGTTCAAATGCTATATGGATTATGGATGCTCACTTTCACTTTCACTCTAATCAAGTGAAAACAGATCATTGGTGAGAACACATCGGTTTCTAAATTCATAACTAAAAAAGTATTTGGAGATAAGCTAGAGCTTTTTTGGGAGGTTGAATAAATAAATTAAATAGATATTTTGAACATGGATATTATGAAAAGATCCATGATATGAACTGGGAGGTCTTGGTGAGGTGATATAAAATGACCAACAGGTGTAACTGTGTGTGTAAGCGAGGCATACAACACACAGGACAGCTGAGAATGATGCAGGAACACATGAGACTGACCAGAGCGGGCACCACACTCTTGACGGGGAATCCACCGAGTGTTTCCTCGTTGCCCATCACCAGCAGCTGGCACATCTCGATGGCAGCCTGGAGCTGCTGGGACTCGTCGCCTGTGGCCTGAAGACCCTGCAGGAGCTGCTGAGCCTTGGAGCCTGGACACAGGTGGGGGGGGGGGGGGGGGGGGTTATTCAGAGCTTACCAAACGTGAAGAAAATTGAAGTTAGTGCAAGAAGGTTTGGCTTACTCGCTCCACTGCCAATGGTCCTGTGAAACAGCTGCGACATGCGGGGTCCCAGGGGCCCGAAAAGATGTGGGGGGAGACCCCTGGCCTCCAGTAGGGCTAAAGGGACAAAAACAGCTAGGTTTAGAGAACAAACTATACAGAACGATCAGAGACATGCACACACTTATTAATTCTTCAAAAATATAGTGACGTAGTCTACAAAAGCTGAATCTAAGCAGGGAAACATTGGAACATCAGCGAGTGGAAAGGGGGGGGTTAATGTACCTTGAAGTCTTCCCATTTCAGAGTCATCAGACTCACTCTCTCCAGAGGTGGTCATGCCCACTGCTCCAGCAACTGAGCTTGAAGCTGGACACAGAAACAATATTTAATCAAAATGAATAATAAAAGGTGAAACAGTTGAAAGAAAAATGATGTTAATGGCTTCATTTTTTTCACATTTAAGCCGTAAAATAAAGCTTGAAGAGGGTTCATACTTTGGATCATCCATAGATTTAAAGGCCTATAAAAAGGACGTTGGGCTCTTTCACACCGGAGTACTTTTCCCGTTTAGTTCCGATAGTTCCTGGGATTTTGCGTTCACACCAAACGAGAGCTTAGTTAATGAGAACTTTTACCCCCTTTTTAGTGCCTGCTATACCTCATTCACACCAACGGTGTTTCAGGGCCGGTTCGGAGCTGGAGCTTGAAAAGCACCGGGTTTTCCTCTTCACACCGCAGCGGAGCAGCCTCTTAGCTCCGGAATCCGGTTCGTTTCAAGCACCAAAAAATTGTCCGGCCAGAGCAAAAGCACCGCATACGTCACGCTTACGTCGAGGCGGGGGCAGAGACAGATCAACTCCTGAACAACAACAAAAAGCCCGCGTTTTATCCAGTTTCTTCACAACGATGGAGAAACTTAACAAGAGTTTCATTCTTTCTGCCATAGACTGTATATATAAAGGTTTCTGCTCATGGTGAAGCAACGTGTCTGCGTGTTAAGGTGGAACCTGAGCATTCACGTTGATCACCTCTCATTATAACTCATTATACATCTATAAAACTATAAATATTAAACTTTACGTGTTCATTTGAGAACAGCTGTTACATACCTGGGTGAAGGTTACAGTTCATTTAAATGAATGATACACCTTAAGAAATAAGACCGACCTCGGAAGCCGTTGTGTTTTAAAAAAACCTTTATTGACACGAGTACACTTTTTTATAAGAATATAACTAAACCACAGAAATGACTCCGGAAAAGCTGCAGATAGAGCCATAAGAAATTAATGCAACTGATTTCATCCGCACGGTTTGGCTTAATGAAGCAGGCACGCAAACGGTTACGTCATGACGCAAACGATGACGCAGCACCAGTCGGACTCTGGGCGGTGTGAAAAGAGCCGGAGCTAAACCGAAGAACCGGTTCTGAACCTGAAAAGCTCTAGCACGGAGCTTGAACCGGAGTTGCGTTGGTGTGAATGAGGTACTAGAGAGGTGGTACTTTCCTGGGGAGAAAAGGGTTCCAATTTCTGATTGGCTGGGCGAATTGCGAACCACGTAAAACTCGGAAACGTTTTTTTTTAAGCCGCCATTTTATTTGCTCGCATTAGCATTAGCCCCGCGCACCAACGGAGAGAGAATAACTTATGGCAACACAAAAAAAAACACGGGAGCGGTGGAGTGATGAGGAGGTGTCGGCGTTTCTGGCGATTTACTCGGAAGGCTTCAGTAGAAGCTGCTGGGAGTCCCAGCAGCTTCTACTGAAGCCAGTCCCCAACTCCGGGGACTTCCAGCCGGGGACTTCGGGTGGCAGTATACGCCGTGAAGTGGTTTGCGGCCTGCCAGTAAACCCAAAGCAGAAGAAGAAGAAGTGACGTCAGCGGCTTCATTTACGTAATCTTCCCCCAGGGACTTATTCCGGTGTGAATGCGATCTGCTCTTAGTTCCATGGGGGTACTAAGTGCTGGGAACTAAGTACGGCAAAGTACTTGGTGTGAAAGCGGCTGTTATGTACTTCTGTCAATCAGGAATTAAAACAGTGTCCTGATGGGTACCTGAAGCCCCTTGTGATGCCTCATCAGTGCGAGCAGCTGACGAGTTGGCCCCGTCCTGGTTGTTGTCAGAGTCGGCCATTTTCTCCTGTCGGCGAGCGTCGGCTGCCCCGCGCTTGCCCAGGCCTGAGCCCCGCCGACTGAAGAGAGGGAAACAGTGTGAGCCACAGCAGAATAATCACACTGAAGAATCATACATCATAATGTAAGTCAAAGTAATGCAGAGCAGCAGTGCCCATTGATGTCTTGTCCATGCTGGATATTAAATAATTAAAGTATTGCAAAAACCCGGTCTATTGGCTTGGCATGTTTGACAGACTCATAATATATCATCAACAGCTTTTCAAAATGTTCTGACGTGGTTTGACACCATTTGAGAACCAACTGAGATAAGAAGGAGAAACCAAAGGAAAGTCAGGAGAATCAGGAAGCATTAGTGTGTACACTACAAAGGATATGTGGTCATATGGGTCACAGACCAAACTGCTAAGTGGTTTGAGTGATGGCAACACAATGCGTCTTGGTGGTTGTTTACACTTGTAATTACTGCTGTCCACTTCTACGCCCAAGAAACATTTTTAAACAACTTAAACACTCCTGTGGAACCTGGTTGCTGAGTGAGTTTCCTGTTAGCATAAACTAGCAGGCTTGTCCCCGTTCTGATTGATACTGCACAGAAGGAAAAGGGGGAACTTTAGCTCACTGTGCATTGAAATGATATATTGAAGGATTAGGAACTTGACAGACAATGATTATCAATGTGTTTTTGAAAGGATAATGGATAAAGTAAGTATGAGTGATGGTCTAAACCAGGGCTATTCAATTGGCGGCCCGGGGTGACATTTACTGGCCCTTTGAGTATAATATATAATTTAATGTATAATGTTAAAAAGTAATTTTGTCGGTGTGCCTTTATTCCAGAGAGGGTGTTACATTGAGAGATAGAGGGGAAGACATTGCCTGAAAACGTAGGCGGGCTCGGGTTTCGAACCCACCTACTAGCTACTGTAGAGACAACTCCTGTCATTGATTGCATCTCTGCGTGAATGATTAGATAATTTCACCTAAATTAAATCAAATGATGTTGATGGTTAAATTAGCTTCACATGTAGGCCTACTGAGTTCTGAACTTGCCATAAATGGCGCGTTTCCACTGCAGCGGGTAGCTCGCTTTAAGCGTGCCGAGCCGTGCAGGGCCCATTTTTGGTTGCGTTTCCACTTGGCCTAGTTTTGGCCCGGGGCTACTTTTTCACCTTTTTTCTGGCCCGACTAAATCGTGGTTCTAGGGCCAGGAACAACCAGGCTGAGTCGGGCTGAGTATGCTAAACTAGAGAGAGAATCGCTGGAAAGGGGGCTACAACTACAACAAGATGAACATATTTGACCGTGAATTAATTGTAATACACGTTAAAAAATGATGCCGAAGTAACAACATACTGATACCGGTTAGTACAAACCATGAATTAATGCTTTGACAAGTCTGCAGACAGACGGCAGGCGAAAAACCCTTTTAAAATGCGTGTTTTCTAAATGTAGCTTGGCTAAGCTAACGTTATATATGCTCCGACCGTCCACACTCACAACAACGGCCTATACAGACATAAATAAAGCAGCGACTGTATTCGCCATGACACAGGCAGTCTGTGGTTTGTACTTGTTTAACTTTTGTCAAGTTTCTGAACAGATATGAGGAGCTGTGAGCTCTGAGTGCTAACAGCTAACGGCTGTGTTGTTTTTCTGGGGCTCTCATTGAAGATGACGTCACGGCTCCGCCTACACTGCGTTACTATAGTAACTGCCCCAGTTCCTAAACTGTAATGGAAACGCAGCATTAAAGTGAGCCGGGCATAATAAGGCCTAACCAAACCGAGCGAGGCCGAGCGAGGCCTGCAGTGGAAACGCGCCATTAGATCTATAAAGGCCTTGGGGCTATGTTTGATTTAATTAAACACAATATATGCACTCCACTATGCTGTTGTAGTATTTACTGTATCTAAAGCTCTTAATATGATTGCTCATATTTCAAGCCATCTTGTTCCCGGCCCCTTGCTTTGGATCATTTTCATCAACCGGCCCCATTCCAAACTAATTGAATAGCCCTGCTGTACAGAGTACTAGCCTCCCTGCAGATAAATTATGATTATCAATGTTATTTTGAAAGGATAATGGGTGAAGTAAGTATGAGTGATGGTCTAAACCCTTAAATCAACTTACATTACATTATTACATTACATTTAGCTGACGCTTTTATCCAAAGCGACTTACAATAAGTACATTCGACCAACAAGATACAACCTTGAAGAAAACAATCATATAAGTACATCAGGTTTCATAGAGCCAAACATTTCAAGTGCTACTCAACTGGCTTTAGATAAGCCAGTCCTTTATTAGTATATAAGTGCTTTGTTAGTAATTGTATGGATCGAAGTGGAGTCGAAAGAGATGCGCCGGCAGATGTGTAAGCTATCTGCTGGCCTGATGTCAATGGGGAGCTCATTCCACCATTTGAGCCACTTTGACAGTACTTTCCTAATTGTCACATCCATTCAACATTTGCATGCCATCTGTCTCCAGTAAGGCTTCACTGTGATCAGTACCTGGTGCTGGCACAGGAGCCCGTGGTCTTCTGGCGTGTGCTCCGCCGAAAGCTGGGGAGCTCTGCTGGAGGAGACTCGCTGCGCTTCTTAGTGGATTTCCTCAAACCTAGGGTGAAAATAAAAAGGTCACATGTAAGCCATGTGGACAAGGTGCCAACACTGGTATCAAGTTCTTTAGTCTGGGATAAATGCTCAGGAAAATGTAGGCCAGGGCAAAGACAAAATGTGAGTTAGTTTCACTTCAATGCTTTAAATAAAAACCTGGAAAGTACGAAACAAACATTTAGTTCCACGAACATCAAATCCCATGAAAGTGTAGCGTGCTACCAGTGACATGCTAACAGCAGGTGTAGTGTTCGGTTGCAACATCGACATGTGACACAAACGACACTGATGAGGAAATTGTTCAGCCTTGGGTAAGGCCGTTTGGTTTTGCCTCTGACTGATATCATAACAGCCGTCAGGACCTGAAGCTTTAATTATTCAAACTAATTTATTCCCACAATCTGCCAAAACTATGAAACAACCCAAAGGCAGTCAGTACTACGTAAAGTTATCCTTTTTATTTTACATTTACATTATAGACAATTATCAATATAGACTGAATCAAACCATTTCCCCCTGACAAGACCCGTGTGATGTTTGTGAAGGATTTGAGACATTGGTCATAATAATACCCCCCCCACAAACACCCCCAGAGGGATGGGCATCATTCAGGTTTTAACGGAACTACTACTTTTATCGAGACCGCTTATCGATCCGGTCTTTAACGGTACTCTTATCGGTTCTTTGGGAGAAAAAACTAACATTGCTTTTTATTTAAATTAAATACATAATATTTCACATCAAAAGAAACAACAATGTTTTAACAAATCGTATTAAATAATCTGATGACAGAACTGTAAACAGAATAGCTGAAACTGTAACAAAATAAATAACTCAGTTTCCTCTAATCATGAACCCATGTTTGAATCATGGAGTTAACTCCGTGTGTTGCTGCTAGCATACATAACACCTGACGTGGAAACGTTACTCGTGGACGGGGCTACAGAGCTGCTAGAAAGACGGTCCAACCCGGTGCATTCCTCCGTCTGGATGTGGAGCACTTTTGATAAATGTTTAGACAAACTGGTAACTGTGTTACCGCCCTTACACGATAAACTCTTATTGCACTTTTGGCAACGAGCATTCTCCACATCGAGACGGGTAAAGTTTAACCACCTTGGAGCGCGTTCTCTCCGCCATCTCCCGTGTGTGTGTGTGTGTGTGTGTGTGTGCATGTAGCAGCTGCGTGTGTAAACTGCCCCGCCCCCTCGCACACAGAAGGGGGAGAGAGAATCTCTCGTCTGGATTGGAAAGATCGAAAATACAAAAAATAATCATAGACCTATTTTGCAGTATTAGAAACGGAGTTGGCGACACTAAAACTGCAATATAATGTTTGTGTAGCAATAATACATATGAGATATATTTTAGATGTCTCCAGTACCGATAAAAATACCGTTAACGTCGGAGCTTAACGGTACCACGGTCTTTAATAATAGGGCCTGTTTAATACCGGGGCTCGGTACCCATCCCTACACCCACAAGTTATTCACAACAAGTTTAGAGAATAAATTAATACTATAAATGAAATACAAAGGCTTTACTTGACTGAGGACTTTCATAGCGTACCAACACTGATACAGTTTTGTCAAATGATCGATTTAAAACCAACGAAATCCCCAGTGTATCATGATTATTGTCCACGGGTCTGTGAAAAGAGTAAAGCCTGATATTGTGTATAGGAAAGGCTCGAGTGTAGCCTGTGCAGAGCCCTGAGCCGCTGACTAGATGGGTATTAATAGTAACCCAAGCCATGGCCCTATGACAGGACAACCTTCACGCTGGGGCTGTGACGCATAATTCAGAAGTACAAAAATAAACATTGAAAGTTTAGACCAAATGAATTAAAGATACATACAACTTAAATGTTGAGTTAATTCAAATGTATCTTTGCATTTTCCCCATGAAACTCAAAACAAAGCTTGTCTGTAGCCACTTGAACCAATCAAACCTATTTCCCTTTTGACTGGGTGGCAGTTGTACCACTAAATCTAAATCAGAGTACCTGTATTCGTCCCACAGAGGGGACACGTGCAGCGTTACAGCAGGAAAGAGCCACAGCTTAGTGTTGCATATTTTACATGCGTTTTAAAAAAAAAAAAAGTACTAAGTTGTAATATGTAATATATCAAGGTAATCAAAAAGGCATTGTGAAACCTAAAGCCATACAAAACCACTTCAACTCAAGCATAATGCAAATTGGATAAGCTTACTCGCCATTATATCGTAAAATAGCAACATGTAATGTGCGTGTAATAAATAAGAGGCTTAGATTCGGAGATATAAAGAGGGAGATGAAGTTCTTCCCTTGTCAAAAGCAGTACACACACACACACACAGAGAGAGACACACACTATACAGAGAGTGAGAGACACACACACTATACAGAGAGTGAGACACACACTATACAGAGAGTGAGAGACACACACACACACAGTGAGAGACACACACACACACACACACACACACAGAGAGAGACACACACTATACAGAGAGTGAGAGACACACACTATACAGAGAGTGAGAGACACACACACTATACAGAGACACACACACACACACTATACAGAGAGACAGAGACACACACACTATACAGAGAGACACACACACTATACAGAGAGACACACTATACAGAGAGACACACACACAGAGAGAGAGACACACATACACAGAGAGAGAGACACACACACACACACATACAGAGTGAGAGACACACATACACAGAGAGAGAGACACACACACACAGAGAGAGAGACACACACACACACATACAGAGTGAGAGACACACATACACAGAGAGAGAGACACACACACACACACACACACACACAGAGAGAGACACACACAGACACAGAGAGACACACAGACAAATACACACACAGAGAGAGACACACACACACACAGAGAGAGAGAGACACACACACACACACACACATCAGCTGGTGGGCTAACACACTCGGCCAACTTAGGAGGGGTCTCTCCATTTGGGCCCAGGGCCCGAGGCACAGAGCCCACCTGAGCTCACCTAGCTAGAACAGCCCGACCCACCCTGAACAGCTCACTCACTTCCTGCACACTAAACATATACTGAGATATCTGCGGCTCTGCCCGACTGACATACGAGTGCAACTATACATCAGTGATTGTTCTCTAACCAACACGTCACAGTACAGAATGCTTATTTCTTAATGTCAGATACCACATGGAGGTTGTGTTTCCTCTAGTCAGATATTGCCTAACAACCATTACGCAATTTGTCTACAATACATTGTTAAATTAAATAAATGGTTTTTTAATGCATTTAACATATTTGCCTTATTTTGTTTATTATTTATTACATAGAAATGTGTTTTAACTCAGGCAAGTACAGAACCTTGAGAATTACCTTTGGGTAGGGTTAGGCCGTTTTGTTTTGTTCATAATTGACAGACTCTCTTATCCCAATCACCAGTGGGACACTTTGGTAAGTTGGCAGCCGATTTCGACAACAAATATATTTGCAATGCTAAACCGCCAAGTCACATGACTATAAACAAAAACATACTGAATTTGAATCTGTCCCATACCTGAGAGTTCCTACGTGCTCCACACTGACAATCGAGCAGCCAGCAGTATTTAGGGATGTAGCTATTCTCCAGTTTCAGGCCACTGAAATCTGAGCCAGTTCAGCAGCTCAGTGCAGCCACACTAACCACAAGTAGATAACGCTCCACAACACACACACACTGTATGCAGCGTGTCCCCAACTGTATTTATACATGATGCATGCACAACATGTCAGACCTAAAAGGCTCTAGTTGTGTGCGAAATCATTCCTTATTTTATAATGAAGTATGTTTACATCCGCTAGTTTATTTTTAGTGTCCGAATACAGAGTATAGAAATGTCATTACTATATAGCGCATTAGGATAATCCCAAAGTAGTAGAAAAAGTAGTGTCCACTAAATGTATAGTCGCAGAATGTAACGCATCTAAATGTTATGGATGCTAAATTACGGCTATGTCATCAATATGGACGATTGACCTGTGGTGAATGTTTACGTCTCAACTGGGAAGCAGTTGAACCAAATACAGTTAGAGTTTGTAACTGATGCCGTGACATTTATTTCCAGAGGTGTTAGCGGCATCGAAGCTCACAAGATTAATGTGTCGACCCTTCTGTCGATTATAACCCTGAAATATTGTTAGACAAATCCGTAAAAACCCTTGCAGATACTTCCCTCAATGCCGCTGTAAAGGAGAGAGCAGCACACACTGTGGATCGCTATGATCCAGAGGGGATCCAAACACAGGTAATGTGACTCACTTGCTAGTTTAGCTTGTAATCCTGATGGCCCAGGTTTGGAGGTCTCAGGTTTGGAGGATCCGGGCAAGGACAGTTTGGGTTTTGGCAGGTTGACTTTGGGGTTGAAGCGAGCTGCCCACTCGAACTTGGAAGAGCTGGCGGCCTTGGCCTGCTCCTTGTCACGGGTACTGCGGCGTGGGGAGGGGCTGGAGGCCGAGCGAGAGCGCCGTGCCTTGGTCTGATCTTTTCCCTGTTTGACTCGGGCGCCCTGCGTGGTGGCGCTGTTGGTGCCTGCGGTGGAGGAAGAGGAAGAGGTGGAGGCAGAAGAGGAGGAGTCCGTCACGTTGCTACACCCAGCTTTGGCTGAGGCGGCCGATTTTGACGCCAGCTTGGTGGGTTTTGCAGTTCTGCCCTCGGTACGATTGGGGAGGGGCCCAGCGGTGCTACTTAGACCGGGGAGGGAGTCCGCTTTCTTCCGTTTCGGGATTGGTGAGGCCCCGGCGGCCCCGCTCTTCTTGCTCTGGCCTCGACCTGACGATGCAGGTGGTTCTGAAGCAAGTGATCGCTTCTTGGACTTCGCTGGTCCTTTCTTGGTCTCAGAGGTATTGTCTCTGGGTGCTGGGAGTGCTTTGGGCTTCTTGGCAGGGGTAGGTCCGAAGGTACTAATTTGGTCCGGAGCCTCGCTTCGCTTCAGCCCTCGGGGGCCTTCACTCTTTGACTGTTGGCCTGGTCGCTCTTGTTCGGATGTCCCTGCTGCCTCCGGGTCGTCTTGCAACACAAATGAAGCCACTGACAGAGAAAGACCGCTTCTGCCAAGAGGGAAAACAAAAACACATCTTATAAAACTATCCAAACTGTGAAAAAGGATTAATCACCATAACACATTAATTGTAGTCATTGAAATGTAGGGCTGTGAAATTAATCATATTGAAATAAAACGATTATTCATTTTATAAAAAATAAATGTAATTGTTTTTTCAGTCATTATACTTAAAGTTCAGAGTAATCAACTGATAATCGTTTTTAATAATCGTGATATCAATTATTGACCAAAATAATCGTGATTATGATTGTTGCCATAATCGCACAGCCCTGTATAACGATGGTGGACACACATGCACACACAATAAGCACCAAGGAGAGGAGAGGGTACCTTCTTGAGCTGTGCCCTTTGGACTGGCCAGTGGCTGAGCTGGCTGCGGCTTTGGAAGCCTTAGAATTAGGTCTTCTACTTTCGGGTGGGGAATTTGCTTTATGTTTAACTTGCTCTGACTGCAACCTGTGAGGTTGGAAATTAAAGAGCAAAAGATAGTGTGGGTTTATGTAATCAAGCCACATAAAGAAAAGAGACATGATCAATCCCTGAATCATATAGTCTTACTGCGTCTCCATAGCCTCTGATCATTAACACCTCTGGAGTAACAGGATCTAAAATGAGTTAATCAGCATTTTACTATAATAATAACTATAAAGAAAACAATATAATCTTCCTTACTTATGTATTTAGCATTAAAGCAACATTCTTATCAACTTCAGAGAAATAAAAACATGACTCAAGTAAAAATATCCCTTTACCTAAAAGTTATTTGTTGCTCATTTAAATGAAATAAAAACAGCCTTCCCCCCCCCCCCCCCCCCATAAAACATGATAACTGCCTCTTAATTTGGATTTAGGTCTAATTTAAAGTAAGTGTGCAGGTCGACTCACCTTCCTGCAACTGTGTGGTCTTGTGGCTGGGCCGCAGCAGTGTTCCTCTGTGAACGGCGCAGTGACCCCCCTGGATTGGAATTAGGCCGGTTGGACATTGGCACCTCTCTCCTGAAGGGACATACCCTTTCTAGACACTACCATTCACTGCAACAAAGGAAAAATAAACCACATAAGAAAACGAATGTATTATATCTACACTTTCCAACCACCACAGGGTCGTCCATGGTTTGGAATGGGTTGCTGGGTGGTAGGTGACGGCTGATGGGGTGTTCGAAACCATCACGATCACCTCTCTAGTCTGTTTGAGGTGATCAGGGGAACAACTGTCTCATCAGTTTTCGTAAGATTGTACATCAAAGGAAACTCCCACCAGAAAACCCCTGACAAATCCTATTACTGACATGACCTATCAGCTAGGGGCAAAAACAGGCTGCCAAAAAGTTCATGAGCAGGGAACCAGACAGTTGTTCATATAAAAAAAAAGGTGGGCTACGGTTTAGACGGCAAATAATTATCGCTAAGTGAAGTAGAATTTTAAAATCTAAAATAAATTATTGAATCAATAATGTGCTTTCTTGAAAGAAAAAACAAGACTCAAGTAATATCCACTCGGTTCACTTCATGTCTTATATTTCTCATGTCTGCAAAAAAAGTGACCTTTAAATATCAACTCTTACTGTCGGTATCACATTATAATTATTGGTTTAGAAAACAGAGCAGTTTGCATCATGCTGTTAATAGTTGAGCCTATCACTAAGTGTCCTACTAACCCACTCAACTTGTTTGTTTTTTTAATATATTTGTATGTTAAAACTGTTGACAGGAGGAACAACTGGAATAAATTCACCCAATAATCCTCTTCAGAATATCCCCTTAAGTTATAAATACAACCCAAGATGTTTTTGAGTAATAATGAGCAATGTAACAGACAAATAAAATACCATTATGCAGAAATCAGGTCAAACAGAACCCACAAAAAGATAATTAAATGGCCATTATATTACATAACCAAAAGAGCTTCTTGTTGGGGTTAGGTGTTGGTATCATTTTAGTCAAGCGTGTAAAAGAATACGAATTTAACATATTAAGCATTATATATGAATAATTAAACAAGTAAATTACTCACTGGATTGATTTGTCACACACACACACTAGGGAAATGTTATCAATTGATACACAGAGGCTCTTAATCACAACCTAAAATACTTTTTTCCATCCAGAAAACAATGATTACAATTTAGTTAAGGTTTAAATCATGATATCCTTGATAATAAAATACGCCACACTTGGCAGCTCACAGGGCCATTTTAGGCCTGCTCTGACAGTGCATCCTAGTCTTTGTTTATTCTGACAACTGGTGCACCACTCGCGTATAATGTGATTAGTTAAGCGCATCAGACGATCAGCAGCTTGAAACACTCGCCTGTACAAAGTTTCTTACACTACATCACTAAACAAACACGACCGTGTCTATTTGTTATACCCATGATTTACAGAGGCCTTTATTTCTGACGTAGTTCTCTACCACCAGCAGCAGCAACTAGCATGTTTAGCCACTCATATCCTAGCTAGTCCTATACATTTTGACAGTAACTTCGTCACATCTATATAACACACATCTCAGTCGCAAAATGTTGATTATCATGACAGCCGAAAGGGTAGAAAGCGCATACCAGAGACTGGCAAGTAAAAGTTAGGCTAGCTAATGTAGCTGTGGTTACATGGAAATGCGTAGTTGGCGTACCGGTGTGTCAACCACTTTAGCCCCATAAGTAAACGCACTGCTAAACCCAAACAGCTACCCTGTCTGCGTTGTGTTGTTGTATGAAATGGCGACGGACAAATTCCTTAAAGTGGCAAATAACGATAACACTCACCTGGGATTAGCTCTATATAGAAAATGGCAGCATCGGCTAGACCGTCTTTCCCAATGTAATACAGCTAGCAGCAGGCTACGGCGTAAACCAGCCTAAGCTAACTTGGTATTCAGACTGCCATGACACACACTGATCTGTGTTTGGCTGATGGAGGAAAAAGCCATACATTCTTCGCAAGCAAGTTAGCTCACCTCCTGTACTGTTTGATGAGATGATCAAGTCAAAATCACACAACTGTCAAGTCGAAAGGTAACCAGGGAAATAAAAAAAATGCTCTCTTAGCATCTGTCAATGCAATGAGTACAGAAGTAGATATCGGAATCTATACGGAATGTTTTCTAAGCTGACTGAAGGCCAATGACAATCAACAACAAATACATCTGTTGTGCAATAATTACACCAGTTAAAATTATACTACTGGCTGCTTGTTTGTTTAGCAATACCCTGTAATATAACACTGCAATATATACATACATATTAGTAATTATAGTATGTCATCAGCTACCTCATTACTTTCTACTTGATTCACTTAATTTTTTTATAATGCTACTAATTACCTCTTTATACTTAATTATTATTTGATCTTAAATGTTTCATATGTGTGCATGGCACTTAAACATAATTGGTGTAAAGATGTAAATGTCCCCTCTGTTTGACCAACATTGGTCTTGCCACTTAATCTTGCAATATTTAATTTCTACTCAGTTTCTTCTTGCACTATTTTCTATTGTTTTGTATCAATGTATTTTATGTCATATATATCAATATTAATGTTGCATTGTTGGAGCAGCCTAGGGAAACACATTTGAATTGCCATAATCCCATTGTAGCTACTGTGCATATGACAATAAAGCCTTTGAATCTAATAAAGGGATTCTGATTCACTACAGCGCATGCTAGCGTGTTAGCTATTTTTTTGCCAGACAAAAAGAAGTTCTATAACATTCTCACTGTCAACACAGTAGAGTCTTCCTTATGTAGGTAAAAGGGGTAGAAACGAACAATATATTTAGCCAAGTACCTTGACAAGAATAACAAGAACCGATGCTACGTGTTAGCAAGCTAATGCTAGCTTAGCCAAATATCTTGACGAGAATAACAAGTAGCGATTGCTAACTGCTAGCTTAGCCAAAAAAGATTGTCTCGTCAATGACTCGCAAACAGTAGGCTGACAAAAATAAACACGCGACTGTTAGCTAGACACACTATTGCTAATAATTGGTATTAGTTTGGCTAATGTTAGCTGTCCAGTTGACAAAAAAAACACTGACCTTAACAAAACAGAACTACTGCGGGGCAGCAGTCACGTATATGACGTTAAGCGTTGTCAAACCAAACAAGAGCGTTAAAGCTATCACCAGCTAACCTTAGCATGCAAAGCTAATTAATATTAGCCTTGTTGTAGCTGGCTAACGTTTTGCCAGCTCGACAGGATGCCAATGGGAACAGCTTAGTTACAACTAACAGATTCAGCCTTTTTGGGAACAATCTGGTCATATGTTCCTATTAAAAATGCACAAGTTGTCTTAGCTAGCAGCTACAATGTTAGCTGCTAGCTAGCCAAAAAAAGAAATGGCCTCTGATACCTTTAGACACAAAAAAACAGGAAAGCAGGAACGGTATTCGAGATATTTTCGCAACACTGAGTCATAATTCCTCCGATGTATTTCGATATTGAATAACCTCGAAGGTCCACGAAACTGTTGGCTGAGATGTCACTGAAAATGTCCACCCTTTTGTATAATGTTGTTACCTATTTGTTCCAGTGTTGTAGTTGTAACAGACAGTGCACCAGCAGCTCCTCTTTTCTCTCTACTGCTAGTTTCACATCAGCTGAGGGGGCCTACAACTGCAATATACATCCGCGTGATTCATCCGCCAGGGACTACTTAACGCTACTTCTGGGTTTAGCTAACAGCATCTTGTTTTGTTTTTTTACGCTAAGTTTTCCCCGATACAATTTAAAACATGGCACACAGGTTTCGATATAAAGACGCCAGTTATATGTGTCCTATACGTAAAGATAATGATTGCACCACTGAAGTCATTGGTAACATTAGCTTGTCACAAATATGAAGTATCAATCCGCTGGGTCGTGAACCCCCCCGTCCCCCACACGTTATACAAACATAAAACAGTAATGTATATGATGTTTTGCTACCTGTACGGTATTCTTTCTTGAGTTGTAAGTTGGTGGTGTTGCAATAAAAAAAGTACGATACAAATAATAAATATTATGCTCAACATAACCTCTCATCAACAATATCAATGGTTTTCTTTGCAGTTGAGTACATTCTGATATTTTTAGTTGCTTTGCAGTTGTCATGGTTACAGATCTGCGTCCAAAAATGGCGTCTTTGCTTGGGGATCATCTTTTTCAATTCAGTGGTCAGGGTCCTCCTCCTTCAAAAGATTACTTCCAACTCATTGTCTCCAGAAATGAGGTTGAGTATTTCAGTTTCTATATAATAACTTTATGGTTTGATAAAACCATTATGTAGTTAAACTACAAAGCAAAGGCTAGCTTACATTTCATCTAGGCTACTAAATTAGTAAACGTTAGCTTGTTAGCTTTCAGTGGTGGAAAAAGTATTCAGATTCTTACTTGAGTAAAAGTACTAATACCACACTGTAAAATTACTCAATTTCAAGTTAAAGTACTGCATCGAAAATGGTACTTAAGTTAAAGTATTTAAGTATGATTAGGAAAATGTAGCTACTTCAAATATGACTTGGCTTAAAACATATTTTAAAAGCAAATGCAGCACATTTTTACTTTTAATATTTTTAGGGTTAGGTTTACTATTTTTTGAAGAAAATAGTTCTTAGCAGAATAAGTGTGAATACATTTTCTGTTAACCCACTCATGGTTTTGGTCACCTAAATATAATGGAGGATGGTTTAATCAATACAAAATAATCAACATTTAAGTTGTTCCTAAGTCCAGTTTCTGAACAGATATGAGGAGCTGTGTGCTAACTGCTAACAGCTAATGGTTAATGTTTTGGTTTTGTGGTTCAACGTCAGTGACGGCAGGCTGAGATCCTCACCGCTGATTGGCAACTGCGAAAACGCGACACGCGAATTTGACGCTCGAGTTGAAAAAATTGAACTCAAGCGTTTGTCACGGCATTCGCATCAACCGCTTCATGGGCGCCGTCGGAGCGGATTCGCGTCTGTCCGCATCTCTGCATTGACTTTACATATAATCGCGCCGCCCCCAAAAATCGTATCGCGTCTGGTGTGAACGCACCAGCAGCGTCCACACGGCGGCTTGCGTTGAAGCTTGCCGGTGGGCGTGTCTGAAACTCGACCAACAACCAATCACAATGAATCTCCCGCCCCGGACACACACGCACGTGGTTTGATTGGCTAGAGCTTGTACTGGCATATGATTTGATTGGCTGACGCTTCCGTCAGGGTCGGCTCCAGAACAAATCGAATGGGGGGGAAAGCATTTACCAAGGGGGGGCACACACTGCCGTCAACAACCAACACACAAACACCAACGCAACTTCAATTAAAAAAAACATGCTGTAAAGTGTCTTTCACACACATTGCAGGGGTGTAGTGCTATTTTATAGCGCGCCTATGACTTGTGCATACATGCACGGTTGTGGCACGACCACCAAAACAGAAACATATAAGGACATAGGCCACCATATGAAAAGTGTGCAAATGTATTTATTATCCTATCCATGTGAACATGTTTTAGGTGGGGGTGGACCTAACGTCCTCTAGGAGGGTCTGGGGGCATGCTCCCCCGGGAAGCTTATTTTTAAAATATTGAAGTTAAATGCATCAATCTGGTGCACTTTGAGAGCAAAATGAAGAGATCTATGGATAGCCTACATCTCTAAGCATCCATATGAAACAGAACTGTACACAAATGTACTTTTTCTTTATGGATATTTTACTAATCACTCCCCTTTTAAACTGTATTCTTGTGTTACTGTCCTATAGTATTTCATACCCGTTTTTCATTTATTCTCTTATTCTTTAATAACTATAATAATCATATAAAGGTATTCCTCGCAAATACTTGTTTACATAAATGGTGACCAAACCGTTTGAGACCCACTGAGATAACCTACACTAAAGTGAACTATCTAAACACTGAGAGAGTCCTTACCTCACTGAGCTGAGGTTATACGATCCTCTCAGTCTGACAGGAGAGGACTCTCCTCCACCTTGGTGTAGAAACAGCTCTTTATATCCGTTAGCATAGCTAGCTAACCAGATGCTAACAACAACATTCCACGTTACCACTCGCGCACTCACAAAATGCGCTCGTGCCACACACACACAGAGCCGAGCTTGAATGAAATACAGAGACCCAGAAGTACTTGTACTGTAGGCCTACTATATCATATTATTTTCGATGGCTTTACTGTATAATCAGTGTAACAGATGAACAGATCGCCACTGCGCTTTCATCTAAACACACAGCCACGTAATGATAACAAAACAAAGGTCGGGGGTCATTAGTCAAGCAACACACCAATCAGAGAGCAGCAGTGAGCACACCTCAGGCTGTGTTTTATATTTGTATTCTTTATTTCTGATGTATTTCACACAAAAAACCTTTAGT
The DNA here is from genome assembly GCF_902827175.1 of Gymnodraco acuticeps. NCBI lineage: Eukaryota > Metazoa > Chordata > Actinopteri > Perciformes > Bathydraconidae > Gymnodraco > Gymnodraco acuticeps. The sequence continues at coordinate 144,329 of NW_022990060.1, read as the reverse complement.
GGAAACGTTTTCACTTATATGATTTTTTTTTTAAAAACCCGGCAAAGTGGCAAGGCTTGCCCACCCTGCTTTGGGGGGGCACAGTGACTCATTTGGGGGGGCATGGCCCGCGAATGACCCCCCATGACGCCGACCCTGGCTTCCGTTGAAGCTTAAAAAGTTGAACTTTGCTCAACTTTTGAAGCGAGCAACGCGAGCAAAGCGAAGCGATGGAACCACAATGCAATTCGGCAAAGCGTGACGTCACCCCATTCAAAGTGAATGGGAAGAAGCGTTGAAGCTTCAACGCACGCCGCCGTGCGAGCTATATTCTGAATTTATAAAGTATGCCTACCTATATATTTACAAAAAAGTACAAAATTGGCCTCCACATGAAGTAGAGTAGAGGCATAAAGTATACAATTATAATATGTTTGTTTATTTTTTGAAAAGTTGAAGAAAGACTTTGTACCATTATTACAATTTCACCTCTTAAATTAAATTGAGTGAGGTAATCAGTGAATTGATGGCCAAATTATACAGGTTGACTTATCCAAGTTAAATAAACCTAACATAAGTATTCCTTGGAATTTATATGTACCATAAGCTCTTGGAATAAAGTAATAATGTCCTCACTCTGCCCGTACTGTTATTCAAACTTCAGGTAATATTGACATCTTGGAAGATTTCTGTTCGACTTGGTTGCAAGGGCGTTGCTCCCAAACAGCAGAAGATATCCCATCATGATTTCCTACAACAGAAAATGCTACAGCGTAAGGATTCTTCATTAGAACATATGTCCAATCATTGTTGTATACACTTGTCTGCGATACTAAACATATTTCCACTTCTTAAAAAAAAACAATTGTTTGTGCTCAGCATTTGCTTTAATGGAAATTCTCATTCTTCTCACCTGTAGAAGAAGTTGAAGCTGTTTTCGGGGATAGGATCCTTGAACACACAAAGTTACTTTGTCAAGGGAAGTTTGATTACCTGGAGCGCTTAACCGATGACATATTGCTCAAAATCCTGGCCAACCTAGAGCTGAAAGATACAACACAGCTGGCACAAGTTTCACAGAGATTCAGAGAGGTGAGAGCCTCTTAAAATTATACATTTACATATGACCCCTTGTGCTATTTTCCATTTCACTTTCCCTCTCTTTGATGTGTACCCTTGATCCCATGTATATTTGTACACTGATAACCACACCTCACAATCTGCATGTGTTTTATTATCTTTTGTGACCCTACCAGATCTGCAACTCTGAGAAGTTCTGGGAGCAGACTGTGAGGAATGGCTGTGCTGGCTTCACCAGGGACATGGAGGGCATAGCAAGTGCCATGGGCTGGAGGAAGATGTTTTTGACCTTTTTCCACACCAGTGGCAGGAAGGGCCAGCAGTAAAGCAATTGAACAGTTTATGACCGTTCTAAAACAACTGTAATACAAATGCTTTTACAGAGGATGGTTAGTCAGTATTCATGTGGTATTTTGTGAAGCAATATTCAGTGTTTTTTGTGAGTTTAAGTGAGTGTTCTTAAGATGACTGTTAGGTCGAATAAACTAAAGATGTATGTAAAAAAAAAAGTATATTATGGGTACTTTGGATGACAACAACTGACACCGGTATTCAATGGATAAAAACATGTTACTTGAAAATGGTGTATGTTGCAAAGAGTTTAAATCTGTAATATTACTAGTAAATAAAAAAATCGTATTACAGCCTTATCCCATCATGTTTCCTGAGTCATAAACCTAACTAACTAACTAATCCAAAAAGGCCTTTATATATACACTTTAGCAACCAGAGTCCTGCAGACAAACATTTAATCATCATATTGCCTACTTCCTGTTTACATTTGCAAGATAACGGTTGTTGCGCCCTCTGCTGAAACCCTCTGCGCTCAATGCTGTCTCTGCTTACAGCCAGCCTGGGTTTAACATGGTCTCTGTGCTTGTCATGTGTGCAGCCAGCAGAGGGAGCAACATGGCAATGAAAACTAGAGTCAGATGATGGGAGGAGGAAGATAAGCAAATAAACCCTTAGGTAACGTGTGCAAAAAAGTAATTCTGGTAACCATGTCCAGGCCTAAAGACCAGAACACACTTTTCTGGATTGCACAAACAGCTCTGTAGGGGCATCAGCTACACCGGTCCTACCTCAACTGAAACCTGTACAAGCCAACTACAGTAACCTAAGACTAAGGTATGCACTGCTTTTTTTTCTAACAGGCACCTTAGTGGACAACATATGGTACAATAAAGGTTAGCAAGACAGTCTTAAATACTGTCTTTGATTCTTATTGTCACTAAAGGATGACAAAAATAGAAACACAAGCATTAGTAATTGTCCGGTGTTAAGGGACGAGAAAATGGTGTGGTTTTCCTGTGTTATTTTAGAACTCCCCTCAATATTAAATAGTCTTCCATCCAAATGATAGCTAGGTGTTGGAATGATCTGACATAACTGCGTACAGTCTCGACTGGTCACCACTATGGCCTATTATTAGCTACTGAACATTGGATACCGCCTTCTGAGCCGAGTCTGGTCTAGGAGGGAAAATATTCATTACGTAACAATAAAGGATCTGTCTCCCAGAGCCACTTCCTGAATACCGTCGCAGCAACTAGGCCCCAAACCGAGGCAGAGCGGAAGCCTCATCCATTTGTTTGCTGGAGCGGTGTACAGCCGTTCTTTCCAGCTTATCCTTTGCCTCCACACACCCCTCCTTCACAGCTCCTCTTTGTGGGTCAGGGACGCAGCGGGAGTGACGCAGCAGTGGCAGCAGCCCTCCAGAAGTCAGCTCAACACAGTCCAATCAGGAAACCAGAATACACAGACGGGAAGAGCGAGGATGATGAAGGTCTGATCTGGTTCCAAAGGGAGAACGGGAGCCGGGTAATAGTCAATGTCTTTTTCCTCCTAAACAAACACCAGAGAGACTTCCACAGAGACAAAACCTTCCACACAGAGACATCTTGGTAGGCGACTCAACGTGTGAGTGCGGGTAATGGCAGTCACATAAATGCTACCAGGGATGAATGTCTTTCTATGCTAAGAGTGTGAATGCGTTGAGCATGAGGATGAGGCATGCTCTTCCTCCCCGCTGATCGACGTCTCTACAGGCTGTAGCTTACGGAGCATCACAAGCCTGTATATCCTGACCCAAACTAGCTGTGATGACAAGTGTGACTGACAAGGTTTTGCTTACAAAGTATTTCAAATGATCCACAAAACAGTCATATTTCAGCTTTCAGTAATGGCCGTGATTTGATTCCAATTTAGAACGATTTCTCAGTTCTTTGAAAAAGTAAAGCTTTACTAATGGTTCTCAATCCTGTGGACCGTGTATGCGAGATGAACGCAAATGCCTTTCAGTTTACATGCATTATTAGGATTGTATTAGTATTGTTTTATGTTAGAAAGACTACATGAAAACCATTAAACTAACAAAGCTTAATTAACATAGCTTGAATAATGGTTCTCAATCCTGTCAACCCTAGGTTATGGAACATATTTAGGATGGCCCAGGCAGTTCAAAATACAATGGCTTAGTAGTCCACCATATTTAGGAGTTACAAATAATTTAAAAGCCTTTATTTCCTTGGCTTAATGCAGATGAACTTCAGCTTACATGAATTATTGGACAAGTATATGTCGTACATAGCGTACAGGCAATGTTAGGGGATTGTTTTATGTTAGAAAGACCACTAGGTTGTTGACAAATGATCAGTTTGCCCACCGTCTAAACCTGCATCCAGTTCAAATCATCATAGTTACTAATAAAAGAAACGCCATGTTAAATGTTACAAATATAAAACTGTATATATTATCTTTAAATAAAACCTGGCTTGGCTTGACATAAATATAACTAGAGTTAACCTCCAACTACTCCTATCCCTTCACAATATTTAGGGTGTTGTTTGTTCATATGACTTCATATTATGTCTGTCTTTGCTGTGACTTAAACTTTATTGCTATGACGTTGACATGTTTGACTGACAGCAGTCTCTGTTCATCAGTCAGCTGTGGTGGTTGCTGCATCCCACTTCTATTCTAGCCAGACCCCCCCCCCCCTAGGTTTCCAAATGTAGCTTGTATAGCTCCAGTTATGGAAAGTATGCACTGAATCCACTTTTGCCTTGGATTGCTATTTAGTACTTAGTACTCTGGCTGCTGCCCAGGCTAATATAGGGGTCTTCAAGGAGGCTGTCTGCAGCAAAAATAGAAGACTGAGTATTTGTGCATCACGAAACCAACACAATGTAATGTACAGAAAAAGGAACAGGACAAAACAGCAGCTAAGACCAAAAGCACAAACACCCCATGAATAGCTTATTTCCTTCCTTTAGGGCAGTGAGTACGAGCCTGCATAATGACATGGCACCTACTACTCAGCCTTTTGAAGTTATCGGTACAAGAAATGCACTTGATTTCAAACTGTTGTAAAGTGGGTCTCAGCCAGCATTAGGAAAGACCATACAGTGATATGACTGCACTCAGTTGTGTAAATTAAAGAGCTGCTTGTGTCCTCAGAGGCTAGCGAGAGGCTCACAGTGCCACGTCGGGTTCAGCCTCCTCCCCTCCCCCTCGTCTGCAGTGCTGACGCATCTGCTGCCTTTGCATCAATCAGCAGCCTCTATATAGGTACACCGAGAATCCCCTCTAATAACAGGACTGTTGTTCCCACCCTCAGCCACGCTTTCACTTTGCAAGCTCACTGCGATAGTGAGAAAAAGCATCGATGAACATCTGTCCTCTATGTGCTCTGATGCACAATAGGACAGTTCCATCTTCTCTCTGGCTCTGCATTACCTAACCACAGTGTCTGCGTAAGCACAGGCTTTGGTGTTATATATTGCTGCACGGAAACACGATGTGTGCATGAAGCAGATGGTGCAGCGTTATGCATTGAAGGTGCATGTGAGATGATTTAGTTTCATGCAAATGACGTTGTTCCTTCTGGTCAACATGGATGCAGTGGGATACTGCTGGTGATATTTAATTCAGCATTAGTACAGCAGCGTACCCCTCACTCTGCGCTGCCACCAGCAATGCAGCTGAGCGCTTTCTATCAGGCTGTATCATTGAGCACAGAGCTGGTGTGTGATGTAGCACCCAGCATCTCTCCGCTCTCCCTACACTCCTCTGCCACGCTTAATAAAAGTTGCCGCTTCCTGTTCAGTGGCTCCACGACGAACGCTTCAGTTGCCCAGCTAGCACAAAAGACAGACCCATACTCCGGTTTAGCTACATGCCGTATGAACTGCGAGTTGTTGGTGTAGTGGGACAGGAGATGGAGAGCCAGAGGACGGCAGGGCAGATGTAGCTTAGGACCCGGGCTGCATGGAGAGAGGCGAAGGACGGTGAAACGGGAGTCATCTGCACACAGAGAGGGAGGGAGAGGAAGACAGACGTCAGAAAAAGATCTGCTTCTGACAGCACCACTGTTCAGCGACCATCATAGAAAGAAAACTACTTTCGCTTTGCTCTCACAAAACTGTTTTTCACGTATAGTTTGTATATTGAGGGCTTTAGAGAAGGGACACTGCATGACACCGTTTCCTGTTCGCCGTGCATCATTCTCTCAGATTTTCTAAGGTATGTTTGCACGGTTTCCCTCAATTCGTTACCTGTTTCTGAGCGGAAGTGCACTTTGTAGAGAAGCGTGAAGTGGCTTTTGCTTTGACGTTTCGGTCTTTGTTTGACAACACTGTGTCTATACTATACTGTCATTTTCTTGGTTTGTGGTTTGCTGTGTGGGGATTTTTATTTCACAGTTTGAGACGTAAAAATATAAATAATATCACATGAGCTTTGAAGGGAAAGTGTAGGGTGGGTGTGGCACAATCCTAAACGTTTCCGCTCAGCATGTGTTATACAATACACAACAATACTGGTGTAAAGTCTGAAAAATGACAGTGGTTAAGTAAAAAAAGCCTCATAGATGAAAAGACGTTTATGTAAACAGCAGAAATCAGTTCAAAGCATCACTTGCTGTTATCAGATGAGAAAGTCCTTTGGGTAGCATTTCTGCTGCAGACAAAGACACACACACCAACACACACACACATACACACAAAGTACATTGAGGCAGAGACAAAGGCAAACCTCGTCGCTCTGTGGACGGCTGCGAGCGGCAGGTTCTAAGAGAGGGCAGGATGTTTGTGGGAGAGAGGGGACCGAACACCCGGACAGCTAAACACACTCACTTGCTATCAGGCTGAAACCCAATAAGTGCTGCGCCATAGCATGTTACCATGACAACGGAGGCCTGTCTGAGAAAGAAGGCAGGAGGCTGTGTTTTCAGCCGATGGAGAGGCTTAAAAACACGGCGGCCATATTGTATTTGTTGCACGAGGACAAAATTGATTTTTTTTTCTTTTAAATGAAATCACTGATTAGTTACGTAAACGCCTTGGAAGTAAATGAGCAATACTGTGAATGTATGTCCATGTACTAATTTCCAAATGATGATGCGTATGGTAGATAACATTTTTTAAACACGAAACAAATTAGATATAAAATAGAGCTGCCTCTTGATTTAAAATAGCATGGGACCATCTTCACAGTATAATTGAAACAGATTAAATCTCATATCATGACAAATGAAGCCCTTTTCGACCTGTTTTTCACTCATAAAGCACCAAGAACAAAGAACAAGTTCACAACAGAGAGACTTTGAAAACAGCTCTCTGCCTTCAGAGTAGCAGTTTGCTGAATTGTCTTCCAAGGAGGAAATTCCACCGCTGTATGACTTTCATTGCAGCCTTAAATGAGGATGATGTCAGGTATTTAAATAACGTTGATGCAGGTGTGATGATTCATCCCTTACAAAGGCAAGCTGAGAGCAGAAATGCAGTCAGCCTGAGACATGCTATATGACTCATAGACCCATGCACTATAGACAAACTACCATGACTCTGTTATGCGTAGGCCAAAGTTAGAACTTCCTATTTCCAAAGTGAGAATGAATGAACTTTCCTCTATAATGTTGCAAATCATTTAGTTTCTTACTTATCCACAAATGCTGCCATGTCGATATGCATTGCCTGTCTGGGTAGAAATCTGTGCAGCGCGTGTTATAACTGGAGGACTAAGTTTGTGTCATTAACAGGTCCTATTATGCTTTTTGGGGTTTCCATTTCCTGTAGTGTGTTATATGGATTTCTGTGCATGTAAATGGTCGGCAAAGGATAAAATCCCTGTGTCCCCTCCAGAGGGAGTTTCTCTCCCACACACCCTGTCTGAAACGCCTCCACAGGACCCCTTTGTTTACTTCTGTAACATAGTGACATCCCTATGTAACACTCCTGCTTCAATTTGCTAGCGCTCCAACACATTGTGACGTGTTTCCATGCTTTAATGTTCAAAAAGCTCTTTACTTTTCTCATGCAGCCTGTTCTGCAGCACCTCTATTCAGTTCTATTCTACTCAGTCTGCTCTGATTGGTTAGCTGGCCGCCTCTGTTGTGATTGGTCAACTGCTTAGAGATGTCTCTACCCTTAGCCTATCACGTGGGCCTTTTAAGATAACGTATTTAGTACAATACTTTAAGCATTTCTGCTGCGTTGTAAAGGCCCAAAATGTTAGTGTATCTAAAGCAGGGATTATTCTGCTCCTGTGCTACATTACATTGTATCAGTGGCTGCCATTTCCCTCATGAGGCATTCATGAATTATTTCCTGAAGTTGCTAGGGTTGACACATTTTTTTATCTGGGACAAGTGAACGGATGTCACTACTGCCAACTGACGGAAAAAGGGAGCAAACGAGTAATTAGTGCATAACTGTCTGCATGTAATTTACATATTAACCCAGGCCATGAGAATAATAAGACTGTCATGACAACTAAACCAGGCTGCAGAGCTGTGGAAGTACATGGAATGGATTTACCACCCAAACGGAGTTATTATCAGCAATAATGAGAGAGAAATCTACGACTGAGTTTATTTTAGCAGGCGCAAGCAAAGACTTCTCATCAATACAAGTCTTAGAAATCATCTCACGACTTCTGTTTCTGGGATTAATGCAATATGAAATTGGGTTGATCATGACATGAAGACTTCAAATATGAAAAACTAAGCTACCGTAATTTTTGAATAATATTTAAAGGTAAATTCTAGATCAGTGGCAACATTATTGACTCATATATTGAGTCATGTCCTTCCACGAAATGTCCAACTGTTAGTACTCTTATGTAATCTCAGTATTGTACATCACACTGCCATCTAGATGTTTTCTTGTGCAACCCGCTGCAGCATTCAGGAGTTCAATGCCTTGCTCAAGGGCATCTTGACAATAGGATTAATAGACATTACTCAAACAATCATTGCTCCAATCATAGCACTGACAAATGTTTGATAGCCCAATGTGACAGTAAAGTCTAAATAAATGTACTTGTATTACATTAATAAGGTTTTCCTAATAAAATGAGAAAAGCTTTAAATAAAAATCCCTTATAGCCCTTAGAAGAGATTAAAAACATCTTCACAAGAGAAACAAGAATAAAAACAAATTCAATAAAAGAGTTAGGATAGTAGGGGCACAATCCTAAACTAGTATAATAAAGGCATCCACCATTCCAAAGATTATGTATTGATGTGTACATTCTGTATTTAACTCAGCACATGTTTAATTCATTCAGGTTTAAATTTAATGTATTTATTTCAAGATGGAGATTATGACGTATTGACTGTCTGTTTTGGCACTGGAGCTCATCTCTCAGGACATTACTGCCATCTAGTGTTAAAACACTAGAACAGCTAAAACATTACAAAAACAAAATGTACTCACATCTTCATTCTTATATAAAATCACAGCCTGATCCACCATTTTGATGAAATCTGAGTAACAATTATTTTCTCTTTCTTCTTTGTTTTTAGATGACTGTGGTGTCTCCATGCACTCAGAACCTGATGGATAGTGCTCATCCTCACACTGTGCTCAGCAAGCTCAATGAGCAGCGCTCACAAGGCCTCTTCTGCGACGTTACCATCGTGGTGGAGGATGTGAAGTTTCGGGCCCACAAGAACATCCTGGCAGCCTGCAGCGGGTACTTCAGGAACGCTCTGACGAAACCTGAGACATGGAGCTCCGACCAAGTGCTGGAGCTGATGGACCTTAAGTCCGAGGTGTTTGCCAGTATCCTGAACTTCATCTACTGCTCAAAGGTGACATCGCCGGGTGTCGAGGACACACGTGTGCTAGTAGCAGCTGGAAAAAGACTTGGCATTCCTTTTTTGGAGAAGCTTGCAGAACAAGAGAGGCAGGACCAATGTGTGAAATCCACAGACGGCATCAAAGCCACAGTGTCAATAAAAACGAAACAGGAAGCTTCCAGGCCTGAGAACGTTGACAGGGGGCCACGCATCACCAACGCCTTCTCTATCAATGAAGTGTGTTCTGGGACCAATCTTTTCACCCCTCTGGTCCAAACCAAAGGGGAGAGGCAGTCTCCAGAGGTGGGACAGCTTCCATCAAGTTCTCCTACAACCTCCTGCCTCAATGTGAACAATGAGACAACCCACGCCCTCTCAGAGCACTCGTATGCAGTGATACAATCATTTGAAGGCAAAGACAGCAGTCAGTGGGATAACAAGAAGGTCTTTAAACCAGCAATATCTCAGTCAAAGCAACTCAGTTACAGGAACGCAGGTCCGCTCAAAAAGCGCCACAGGCTGAGACAAAATTTGTGTCGAAGTATACTTCCAAGACCAGCTGAATCGCAAGCAGATACACCAAATACAAAAACCCAGACAGAAGCTGATGGTGTTTCTAAAGCACCTGTTGCAGTCATGACCCCACCTCCTCTTAGTTCAGAAGCAGAAACAGACAAATGCAAAGGCCCCGGGCTACCAATAGCCACTGACAATGTTCAAATGGAGTTAGATCCACCAACCCTTTCCCCTCACACTGAAGAAAGCATTTCAATATACGGATGTGAACAATGTCCGGAGATATTCACAAATCAGGCTCTTCTCGTCGTTCACTCAGAAGTACATAAAAAACGTTTTATCAGTCATTTGTTTTGCAAGTTTTGTCACAGAAAGTTCATACACCTCAAACGGCTGCGCAACCACGAGCAGCTCTGTCCCAAGGCTGTGAGAAGATCGCCTAATCAGGATTCTTCTGACATATTAACCAAAGAGGTGGAACTACATTCAGATTCAGACGAGCCTAACACTGAGAGCAACGCAATACAGTTTCCTTCTGCTGACCTCTCCACCCCAGAGCCCCTTGAAATGGACCAATCAGAGCCTTCACAGGACGAGAAGGCGGTGAGACCAGGCGGCAGTCAGAGGAGATACAACTGCAGTGTGTGTAAACGCGTCTACATCACCTTATCCAGTCTGAAGCGGCACGAAAATGTACATTCCTGGCAGAGAGCATACCCCTGTCATTATTGTAATAAAGTGTTTGCATTGGCAGAGTATCGAACAAAGCACGAAATCTGGCACACAGGGGAACGCCGCTATCAGTGCATTTTCTGCCTGGAGACATTCATGACATATTATATCTTAAAGAACCATCAGAAGTCTTTTCACGGCATTGATCCTAATCTAGCTGTTAAGAAAAAATCCGCTAACGGTGGTTTGAAAGCCAGTGTTTATCCAATCAAACTCTACAGGATTCTGCCTATGAAGTTTAGAAAGAGAAAATACAAGACATACAGTCAGACATTTTCAGAGGTTGATGAAACAGGTGACAAAGCCCCGCCAGAGAGCAACTCTCTCATCCCTCCGTTTGAAGAAAAGGGTCTCATCAGTAAGTCTGACTCTGTTTCATTCCCTCTGACATTCATGGCAACTCCAAAGATGGTGTCACCTGTCATGCCACGCATCAGCTTTGACAAGCCATGTGATCAAGATGTTGACCAAAGTGATTTGGAAAGAAAAGAGGCGGAGAATGAAAATTCACCAAACATCGACTTTGAGTTTCCCACTATAAGTTTCAAAGGTGATCCTACAGTACTTAGTAACTCAGGGCACATCAGTCATAATGTGCCGTTCTTTAACTCTTTGAACACTGTTAAAAAGCTAGGTGAGCTATCAGCTTCTGCAAAAAGGGTTGAGGATATGACCAAGGAGCTTCTTCAATCAAGCAATGAGAATCTGGCATACGATAAAAAGGTAGGGGCAAAGACTGAAACATATATCGCCAAACCTGCGTGCCCGGGTCCATCTGTGGATGGTGCCACCATGCCGCTCTGTCAGATAACAGTGAAAATAGGCAATGAGGCCATAATCTGCCGCCAGATCAAAAGTTCCAAGCTCTTCCCCAGAAAGAAAAGGAGAATCAGAGAATTGGGTGAAGAGGAGAGCTCCAGTCAGTGTCTTCTAACACGGGAAACCTCGGAGAGCCCTCGGGTCCGACTGAGACAGGAAGTCGCTTCTGCCAAAGCGCATACGAAGGCATACGAAGATCCTAATGACTGCGACACAGCCGACATGCTGTGGCGCCCTTACTATTCTTACAAATCCAAAAAGAAAACAAAGAAGTTGAGGTTCAAGCACAGAAAGGCTTTGTTTCACGGTTATCCTGAAACATCTGTAGATAGAACGGCTGCAAGTGAGGCCCACATCGAGAAAAGTAGTTGGCTGATAGAAGAGAGCACGTCCGGTGGGAGTGGAGAAATGAAACGTAGCCTCAGCAAGAACTCCAGCCCGAGAGCCACCTACATCTGTGACATCTGTGACAGCTCGTTCATCACAGAGACAGGTCTGAGAGCTCATGTTATTGGTTCCCACCCATGTTTCTGTCGCACATGCGGTAAACAAGGTCCTCCTGGTGAGGCACCGGCCGGTGGGGATTACATCTGCAGCAGCTGTATGGAGAATGGCTCCTGCTTTGATAATACATCACGGAGCCCCAACCCAGAGAAGAAGTATCGCTGCTCCTTCTGTCCCCAACGGTTTCTTTATCTTGCCACCAAGAGAAGCCATGAGAAAAAACACAAGGAGACAAACGAGGAGGGATATAACTCTGACAACTTCACACCGTGCTCTCAAAACTCCGCACACCTGCGTGAAGATACGAAACAAGACATACAAATAGAAAACAGTGGCAACCAAGGGGACGCTGTAATAAAAAGTGAAAGAGTGGACGAAGAATATCTTTCCATTGATAAAATGAATCCTAAAATAGAGGACACGACAGGTGACTTAGTGTCTTTACCTACCGACCAAGACATGTCATACTCCAAAATTAAAAGTCCGTTATCGCCGTGCATCGGCACAGTGTTTTCCCTGACATCCTCCAGGGTGAAAAATAAAATGCCGAAAAAAAGGATCAATCCACAGGAATCTATGCATCTTGTCTCAAAAAAGCAAATCTGTGACAGAGACAGTGACGGCAACAAGGACATTTTGATGGGGCAAAAAACGACCAGTCACAATGATCTTGATCATTCCTATAAACTCTTGAGGAGAGATGAATCTGAAACTCAAGGTAGCCACATTTCTATACACAAGCCGGAGAAATGGACGTGCAAAGAGGAGCCATTTTTCTGAAGATTTCTGAGGAAATCAATTGGCAAAAAAAGACGTTTTGGTGAGGAAATGTAAGAGCGTTGTCTTTGCAGCCGAGCTTAACGAAATGTTTTTGAAAGGACTAACAATAAGGACCTATGGTGCGTACCAGTCGTACTGGGAAGTTGGAAATCATAGCTGTGCATGACGTCAAACAAAAGTTGAGGTGTTCCAGTACAACACGTCAGAAAACCAAGCTCTAGCCAGGTTAGCTTAGCAGTACGAGTTGAAAACAACGCAATATGCTCTATTTTACACACATACTCCGTAGCAACATGTCCGCTTATAAAAGTTGGACAATAATGTGTGTACGACTGTTTTAAGGGGACATGATTATGACAGGAGTTGTAATAGACTGTACATTTCTCAAACTGTTCAGGGTTGGTGAGCTTCTCCTCACTTTTTGAGCCAAAAATCCAACTCCAGCAGCAGGATTTTAGACCAACCAGGACAAATGCAATGCACCACTAATACCAGTATACGCTGTCATTTATTTTCCCTCCAGAACTCAACAACGGAGTGTTATTTTTGTTGATAGGAGGACCTTCTGAAACAGACTGCACTTTGTCTGTTGTCTATGCATATATGGCAGACACACTGGCATGACTTAAAGCAATTAAATAGGATGGGTACGATGTGTTGGAGAACTGAAAAGCTGCCTAGTGTGGTGACATCTTCACTTTTTACATATATATGAAGAAAACTGTATGAACTGTCACACTTTTAAATTTCACGTTCAGTTACCTGGCGTGAGTTGCACTTTATAGTTAGACTATGCTTATTTGATTGTTAAATACATTGATTGATATATTAAGATTTTGAATCAACACGTGGAACTATTGAGATGAGAGTAACCACTTATGTATGTTTTAATATGTATCAAACATGTAATAATTCAAATAAATGTTGTTGATATTATAAACAGTTACATCCTGTCCTTCTTTGGCCTGGTTCTGAATCAAATATAAATGACTCTCGACTCACAGTTTTTGACTAACCACTGACTAATCACACTTACTAATGCTCAGATAATAAAGAGGATCATTACAGACAGCTAAAACGTAAATGTGTGGAGTGGAACATTTTTAAAACAGTAGGATTTGAACGGTCGTATTTTCACAAATCCTGTTCAGAGCAAAGAATTTCCTAAATATAAACCCACATGGAGGTTATCCGCTGCTCCCGGTCCTTAAGGGACCTGCCGCCCATCTGAGAAGTCCATTCCCTCGTTCCACACACACACACACACACACACACACACACACACACACACACACACACACACACACACACACACACACACACACACACACACACACACACACACATACACACACACACACACACATACACACACACACATACCATGTATACATCACTTCAGGGGACATTACATTGACTTACATGCATTTCCTGGAGACTTATCCTAACCTTAACCATAACCAACACATGCCTAACCCTAACCCTAACCCTAATCCTAAACCTAACCAAGTCTTCACCCTAAAATTAATGATTCCCCTCATGGGGACCTCCAATTTGTCCCCATAAGGGAAGCCAGTCCCCACACGTGACTATGTAAACAGATGTAGGTCCCCACAAGTATAGTAATGCTAGACCACACACACACACACACACACACACACACACACACACACACACACACTTCAGGGGACATTACATTGACTTACATGCATTTCCTGGAGACTTATTCTAACCTTAACCATAACCAACACATGCCTAACCTTAACCCTTACCCTAACCAAGTCTTTAGCCTAAAATAATGATTCCCCTCATGGGGGACCTCCAATTTGTCCCCATAAGGGAGGCGAGTCCCCACACGTGACTGTGTAAACAGATTTAGGTCCCCACAAGTATAGTAATGCTAGGCCACACACACACACACACACACACACACACACACACACACACACACACACACACACACACACACACACACACACACTACATCTGTATTTAGAGTTGGGCCTCAAGACTCAGTTTCCAGATGTTTCTGAATTCCTTGCTTCTTTCTAAGACTTGGCGCGTGATGTAACAGATGGATCATGAATTTGAGGCACTGCTCAACACACTGCTTATGCCATGGAGGCTATTTGTCATTAGTTTAATAAAGGATAATTACTTTTTAAACGCTCATAGCAGCAATTCATGTAGTAAAACTGATACTGTTCCAGATTAAACGTGAGCAGCATTTTCAATTATGTTTCATTCATGACAAGTTAACTAATGGCATCAGGAGCCAACTCCGGCAGTGGCTCAGTCAGTAGGGGCTTGGACTGGGAGCTGTAGGGTCGCCGGTTCAAGTCCCCGAACAGACCTAAATATGGAGTGTGGACTGCTACTTGGAGAGGTCCCAGTTCACCTCCTGCCCTGCCGTGGTGCCCTTAAGCAAGGCACCGGACACCTCCCTTCCCCCCTCACTCCCCGGGCGCTGTACACTAGCTGCCCACTAGCTGCCCACTGCTCCTAGTATTAGACTCCTGGTACTAGGATGGGTTAAAAGCAGCATTACTGTGTGCTGTGTGCGACCATTAAAGAGGGTTTCATCCCTCCCAATTATATATGCACTTTGAGATAATAAAACCATTTTTTTTAATGTTAAATATTCATATTATTGTTTAGTAAGGAACGGGGGATATAATCACTGTATTGTACAACAGCTACTTTTGTAAAATATGATACAAGTCCAAGAGGGACTTCACATAATGATAAATAGTTCTTATTTTTTCGATGTTGTAAAACACTTTAGAAATGTTTTGTTGGTCTCATTTATTACGGGATTTCAAATACAAAGATGTCCTTTATAAAGCCTTAACTTAACGACTATATTAGATACAAAGACGCCATATATTTTATATTAATATTCATAATGTCACAATGTTTTTCGGATACGTTTGTGACATGATTTGCAGTTTAAAAGATAGGGCAAAAGTGATCTTAATATAAGTGCTGTAAACTAGTGCCACCTACATGTAAACAGGAGACATACATATACATAGATTAAAATGCATACCTGGTTGCCTCCAAGCCTTCCTGCTACTATCGGTGATGAGGATCGTGTCGTGTGTTTTTATCCAATCAAAACGAACATCATCTGGAAAGAGAGGAATATGAAATGATGTATGTAATGTTATCATCCAATGGGATTTGATTACTGATTGAGATGAATGTGAATAAGTAATTTTTGAATCTAAGATTTTGAAAACTTGTGCAATATTGCTTATACACTTGAAGTCCCCCCAAAAATCCCATACGTAGTATCAGCAGATGTTTTCTAATGAACCCACATAAAACATAATCTCCTTCCATGTATTATAATCTGTTAAAGGAAAAACATTTACCACAGCTACTCCTAAACTGCTATGTGTTCCTCTTATTGTGTAGTTTCTAAAGGCACCTAAATCTCGTACTCTTTGGTTGAAATCTAAATGTGCATTCATTTAGCCTGCCAACTTTTTCTATATCCCATAGCTGTGATGTTTGCAGATATTTCAACAGCGTCACTTTCCATCATTTGCTTCTGACCTTTGTGAGGTTTCTTTTGCAATATTGTTAACATCTCACCAGTTGCATAAGCCTGAAAAAAGGAGTGATAATTCATACACATATGCAGACAGTATTGGAAGAAATATGTTACTTAGATATTATACTCAAGTAAAATAGGCTGTTGTGATAAATCCTTACATTTAAAATCTAACTTAGATATAAGTAGACAAGTATTAGCATCTAGCTATACCAAAATGACCAAAAAGTAAAAGTTGTCTTTGTGCAGAATGACCCATTTCAGAATCATATTGTGTGTATAGTGTGTGAAGTTACTGAATCTTTCAAATTGAGGTATAAGGTGGAGGAAAAGGTGCAAAATAAAAAGCACATATGGAAATAGGCCAAGTCAAGTTCAAGTAGGCTACCTCAAATTTGAACCTTAAGGTGTTGAATGTTAATGCACATTTTAAAAGTGCCCTAGTCAGCTTTAGGGACATTATCACTTTGTTGTATTCAATGATTTACAATACATTTTTCAATAATATTAGTAAGTGGGCTAAATTAAACATGTATTGGAGTAGTAGAATATGAAGCTTATATTCGAAATACTCAAGTTAAGTACCTCAAATTGAACTTAATGAACTTAACAACTTCCAACAACTGAATACAGGCAGTGTTAACCAAAAAAAAACATTATTATATGTTCTTTAAATTAGCTTAATATAGCTAGCTGAACTTCTCCACAAGTCAAAGTAGTCCTCGTTGAGCAGAGCATTGGCGTTGGATAATGAGAAACACTAAATACAGGTATTAAATCCCCTGTATACACTCCTACCATCTACCTCCAGCATGAAGTGCTCGTGTTTAGAGGGAAGCTTATATTCCTCCACACGTTTTAAAGCAGCAGTGTGTGCGGGACGGTGACGCGGCAGTGGGGCTGGCTCTCCTCCGCTCTGCCTGCTTCATAAACGGATATGAGAGAGCAGCACCGGAGCGGCAGTCAACGCTGACCATGGCGGAAGAGGACGACGCGACGGTTAGGGTTTTACAGAGCCTGCGGGGGAAAATATGTAAGTCTAACCGGAGGGGATGCGATGTTTCCCGGCTCTCACAATGAGGAGAGGTCGGTGGGGAGAAGCTGGCGGAGAGGGGAAGCCGGAGGGGCGCGGCGTGCCATCAACAGTGTGTGTGGAGGCAGCGGTTGATCTGGTCGGTCTACTGGCTGTTGTTAGGTTAGCTTAGCATGCTAACAGCAGCAGCAGCCCGATAGCTTGTTGTGGACGCTGTGGAGTTAGCCTAGCATGCTAACATCAGCCTGGTAGCTGCTTGTTGTGAACGCTGTGGAGTTAGCCTAGCATGCTAACAGCAGCCCGGTAGATTGTTGTGAATGATTTCATTCATGGAGCCGCCGTCAGTTGTTGCTGTTCTAGCCCACTGGGTGTTTGAAGCATATTTGAAAATTGAACCGTTTTCAAAATAAGGCTGTTTTTATTGTGTTTGTGGATTTGTTGTTTAAAGCTAGGTTAATGTTGGTGGGAAAGTAGGCTAGCTTACTAACATAGTAACCAAGTATTTAGGGGGACTTGTGATTTACTTGAGTATTTAAATGTGTTGCTACTTCGTATGTCTACCCCACTACAATTCAAATGTTAATAGTGTACTTTTGCTCAACTACATTTATTTAAAACCTTTAGTTACTTTGCAGATTATATAATCAACACTTAAATAAGACTTTAGTTACGCCTGAAGTAACAATAACAAGCTAGCCTGCAGTATGCACATATTTAAAATAAGCTGCACCTTTAACAGCTCTGATAACAGTCAATGCATGACTTTTACTTGTAATAGCATTCCTACTCTCTGGTACTTCTACTACAATAATTTGAGTACTTCTTCAACCTCTGCTTACTAACAACCGCTTTAACATAATGGATAGAGACTTAATTCATTCAAGTTGGGAAATAGTTTTTGTCACCGCAGCATTTTTGACAGCAAGAATTACATAAAATAAACCTTTTATAAGCAAATATATATTCACATAAAAAAGACATACATAACGAAGAGTATCTAAGAATACATACTATAAAATATACAGATTACATGAGAATTCTCTCTAATATAGCAATCTACTAAAGACATATACAATACACAATACAATTGTGCACTGTAGCTTTTCATTAAAAGTAAAATATATCCTGTGAGGAAGTGTAAGTAGGCTACAACATGTATGTGCACATTTTTCATGATTATAGAAAGGGAAACCTATGGAGCAGTGAGTTCTCTGTCAGAGTTGTTGTATAGTGAGTATATGTACTCACTGCAGCTTGTTTTTTCAGCAAAGACATAACGCTGTACTGTAAAGCATATCAAATAAGATCTAAAATAGTTGCTCCTTTTTCATTGTTTAATCTCAAACAATCTTCTCAAGTGTTGCCACCTTTTTAAAAAAAGTTTAAATATCATTAACTACTGCCAATAACCTACATTGTATCGCATGGTTTTTTGATGAATAGGCGGCAGAAGACCCAACTGGAGGACTCTATTTTAAGTTCCGTCTCGACACACAGCTTTGCTCTCTGACCTGCATCTGGAGGCTTTAGTACAGAAACATTTATATGCAATCATCATGTCTCATTATGCAACACGAGACGCATGATTACAGCATCTTGGTGGTAGTACAGTAATACAAGAGTCATGCATGTGGGGTCCAAATCCAGAATGTTGGCTTCAAAGTGAAATGCCTCACAAGCCAATTTCCTCATCCTCTCATGCAGGCTGGTCCAGGGGAGTAGCTGCCTGTTTGAATGTGTAAATGTGTTTTCTTCTGCTACATTTCTCGACAGTAAAATGTGTATGGCTGATATTCAAAAGATGAAGCCATTACCAATGTTTTGCGATCAAATGAGGGTTCCCATTACATATATTTACTCATAGATATGCAGCATGCCATTTATATTATTCTCTGTTTTAACCCACATCCATTAGTGTACGACCACTGCTCCACCATCCTCTCTGTTGGTTACAACTAAGTTATTATGGTTAGGATTACATATGCCCTAGTGGCATTGCTTCATCTCAACTGGGAAAGTAGACTTCGGCGTTGTCAATCTTCAGACGAAATGAAAGCAGATTTTTAAAGTTGAATAATAATGATTATTGTTATTTAAAATATAGGCTCTGGTTGAGTAAGGCTAAGCACACAGTGGGAAGACAAATGTCAGTTTCACTACTATGAATTAATGTGAGAACAGTAAGCAGAACAAAATAGAGGAACTACCGTGGCATGTAACTCACTTTGCAGTCTTACGAAACTCCATTCTTCCTCGTTCACGCTTTGTCCTTTTTCCTTTAGCCTACATCGATGGAGGCATTCTGTAAAAACATAGGCTATCTTGGCAGCAGTTGTATGGTATTTTGATATATACCCTTGTTTGCCTCTTTGTCAGAATAAAAGGAGGAAAAGGCCAGTTGACTCAGCAGTGTTCAGCTGAGCTATTCTTTAGGCAGACTCTGACCTTTTGTTGGGTTTTCACAAGGTGACATGCTTCTGTTTTTACTGGAAATGTTGTTGAAGAGACGACAGTAGGGTTGGTTGGCTAAGTAAACTGTTTGTAGCTGTGTGCATATGTGATCGACTCCCACCAGGTAACCGTAGTCCAAGTTTAGAGACAGCTTGGCTATTTTCTCCGACCGTTCCTAAGATTAGCCATACACCGGCATTATTAATAGCCTGTTTAAAACGCTGATCTCACTGGTGGCTTTCCTTCATTAAGTCTCCAGCTGGGCTTAAGGTACCTATCCACTGCTATGGGACCAATTTAGACTCCTGCCACTCTAATCCACCTGTCCTAAATCGGTTTCACGTTATTGATAGTGCTACTTATCTGGCTTTGATTTCTTGTATGTTTGTTTCGTACAAAACCCCATGGCATACAATCTGGGACTGCCTGGGGATGTGATGGAAGCGTGTGTCGAGTGGTGTGAGTTTCAAAGGTGTTTGTCATTTCTGAATCAGCGCTCTACCGTCGTCATTGGTTATGCTAAGGAAGTCAATGTTTCATGTTTTTAACCACATATGAACCTCAAGTCTACATCAGCTACATCCGCTCTGCAGCTTGCCGAACTACTGGCAAGGGTCCCCATGTGAACATGAGGATGTTGAACATAAAAGTGTGTTTTTAAGATGTACTGTGTATGAGTTTCATCACATATGCTCCTATTTTAATATAATTATGTTGTACTTTGTGAGCTGGAGGGAAATTAACACATTTTACATCAGAATATTTCAAATCTTTTTTTTGGTGCTTAAGATTAGCAGTAGTAAAACTGTTAGCTAAACTTGAATTGATCTTGTCAATTGCAATACATTTGCAGAGCAACCTTTTGGGATATGATATGGCATATATTATAAATACCAATATGTCATTTTTGGCCCATAGGGGTCAAAAAAGTAAGACATAGTTTAGTGGCATTTTGAAGAAGCGTGCAATCATAGGAGTTGTTGTATTTACCACAAATGCCATCGTTGCCGTCAGCTCCTCCCTGTTGAGGATGTGGTTTTTACTGGAAGCTGAATAATCCGATGGGATCTTATCACTGAAAACAAATAGACCTGTTGATTTGAATTTAAATAAAAACTTAGAATAAAGCTGTTTCATGTTAAAAATCGGTGTTTCTCACTACCAACCGTTTTCCTGCCGCTTACGTTTGCTCACTTTGTTCCTCTAATAATTCAAGATCCAAGACTATAACTAAAATCCTTCGACCAGATAAAATAGAGTGAAACCTACTAAGATCTAAGAAGTATATGTGGCTTAAAATAGCACAACAATTACATGTATTACAACACTAACTATGCATGCATCCCCTTTGTAAGCAACGAAATAAAACGGCCCATAACCCTGATTTAAACTGAAATCATTATTTAGGTTTCCAATAGTTGGAAATATTCGGGACAATGTACGATTTTACAAAATATATTTTGATGTGGCTTGGTATACCCTTTCTCTATAGGAATTAAAACGGGTATAGTTAAATCATGGGTAAAAAAGAAAGGCACCCCTTTTTGAAGGTTTTTTAAATGTTTTGCTCACATGTCATTTAGTTAATTCTCAGTCAAGTTTCCCATAAGATTTACTTACAACTTAAGACTGAAGGGAGGTATAGAAATGGGGAAATTCGATTACATAGCAGAGGTGGGGATTGTCCAAAACCCATATATGTACCAACGGAAGTACGCATGTGTCTTTTGAAAGGATTAAAAATGATGTCACTTTCCTTTTAACTGGTAAAGGCTATTGCTGTTTTAATGCTTCAGTCGAGATATTAACGATGTCTTTGTTCTGCAGGTGAGGCTAAGAACCTGGGTCCACTCTCGGGTCCAAATCGACAAAGAGATCTCTGCACCTTCTGCACCATAAGTCTGGATCAGGAGGAGGTGTTTCGCACAAAGGTGTTCGACAAGAGCGTCAGGTAAGCAACGTTACCTCTGCATCTCCTACTATACCTCTATCCAGGTATACACCCAGACCTATATTCAGTTTTACAGCTGATACTGTACAGGGAGGGGTTGATAACGATACAGTCAAGTTAAACATTACACACGTTTATTACGTGTCATAAATACTGAATTACACCACACATTCTTAAGTGACATAAAATGCCACTGAACTACATAATTACTAAGGATGTGGTCAACAGTTATTTTGAAGGTGGTGTCTGTGAGCAAGAAAGGCCTATAGTTTTATTTTAGATGTATAATATTAAGCCTATTATAAAATCAGAATGCATTTTTTTGTTATCCCGGGAGGTGAGTTTCTTGGCATGTAGTCCATTTTTAAATACAATTACTAGAAAAAAAATATATAAACACAAGAACTTTTACATTTTTGAAATGTTTATGAATGCATAAGAAATCAAAGTGAAAATAAAAGATAAACTAGTACACATTATTTATAAAAAAAACAACAAAAAAACAGTTATTTGCAAATAATACGATATATAAAAACACTAGGGATGCTCCGATCGCCAATTTTGGGGCCGATCGCCGGAATCAGTATCGGCCGATCCGATCGAGTGGGCGGGGCCTATGGGGATCTTCCATTTAAAGTGATGTTTAAAACTCAGTTAATGCTCATTCACTGGCGCTTCCACAAACAACAACCAACGTCATTATTACATTCAAATGAAGTACATTATTCAAGCTTACATTAACTTTGGAGAATAACACGGGAGAAAATCTCTCTCTCTCTCTCTCTCTCTCTCTCTCTCTCTCTCCCTCTCTCTCTCCTGACAGCCTGACAGTATCTCATGCAGCTCGCTGATCCAGTAATGAGTGACCCGACAGTGAAGAATAAACATATTTATAACTAGTGTAGCTAGTTCCAGAGGTAGATAAAATAGCTAAGTGTGTTAGGTCTAACTCTTACGGCCCGTCCACACAGCAGCTTTTGGCGATTTGTCCACCGCTTCCAGCGCGTCTCCGCCCATTGACTTTGAATGGGGATGACGTCACTTTCCCTCGCTTGTCGCCGAACTGCATTGTGGGGGGGCGAGGCGAAGATTTCCAGGATTTCCAGGATGTTCAGGATTCCAAGGTTGAACAATGTTCAACTTTTGAGGCTGAGCTGGAAGCGACAGCCAATCAGATTCGTTTATGCAAATCTGACAGTAGAAGCGCTAGCCAATCAAACCGCGTGTAAGCAGGGAGAGCCAGACCGCAGTTAATTTCCTCATATTCCAAACGAGAAATTACGGTAGCAAATCACCCGGTTCTTTACGACCAGAACTATTTACCGGGATACAAACCGGAGGAACCAGGCATGGAGGGAGGTGGCACAGACAGTGGGTGAAACTGGTAGGTTTTCACCTGTTTGGGGAGTTTTTATATATATATATTGCTCGCATAAAATCCCCGTTTTTTGTTGCTTTGTATGTCGGGGGCGGGAGATTCATGTGATTGGTTGTTGGTCGTGTTGCTCGCAAAAAATCCCCAAGCTGTCAGACACGCCCAGCTCCAAGATTTTCAAGATTTGTTCAAAGCTGCTGTGTGGACGGGCCGTTAGCGTGTGTTTGTTAGCTGCAGGATTTCTGCTTCACACACGTTGCATACCGCTATTTTACTGTCCTTTTCGGACACCTTAAAATACTGCCAGACCGGTGAAGCCATTTTGGCGAGCTTGTTTTGCCGCGCACAGAGAAAAGTGTCATGTATTTTACATCATGTGATCGGCTCTCCCGATCGGCATTTATAGAGAGCACCGATCGATCGACAGAGTGAGTATCGGCCGATATCGATCGAAGCATCCCTAAAAAACACATATGTACAATTTTTTAAATATTGTAGATAAACAATAACAGCTTTTCATATCTTTCTAAAAATTGTAGGGTGGTATTATTTGTCAAACTATTAACTCTATTTGAAAAATAAAGAGCAGTAAAAAGTTTGCATTTAAATATCGCTGCCTATTACATAAAAGTACTGCCAGTAAGTATTCATTCACATACAAAACAAAAAATGTCCACACAGTTCATCAGTTAGGGGAGAAAATAATATTATGGGAAGTGTCAAAGTCTTCAGTGTGACGACGTGACTCAGAAGAGGAATGATTGCAGTTGTGTTTTATCATGCAGTCCAGTCATTACTCATCTTCATCAAGTATTGTCGGCGATATCCAGGAAGGAATCCATCCTCCTGTATTTATGTGGGCGAAGTTTCAGGCTCTTTTATTTCCTCCTCATTGTTGAACTACAAGTGAACCGCGTCGTCGTGGATGTGTAGCTTACGTTCCCGTCAACCGATCAACATGCCAAGCTCCAACAGTTTTACAAGAGTGAGGATTTGCTGCTATTATGTCATCGTGGAACTTCGAGGGTCATTTGTTTATTTTGTCTTATTTTTTTAAGGAAGATGAGCATTTGTTTCAGAATGATTTTAAATCAGCTAGGGAGTGCTGTTACGAAAACTGAACCTTTTCCTTTAACTAGAACCTATATCTGCTATTGTTATTCTAACCGCCATAATAATTGAAATACATTTCAGGATAATATGCTACATGTGTTTTAGGAACTACTTTAATTTAGTTAAACATTTAGTTACCCAGCTGTAATGCTCATTTCCAGGTTCATATCAGTATGTAGTAGTGCTGCTAAATTAATCGTATTTTAAACGCAATTATGGTTTGCAACAATTACGAAAATAACGTAATCGAAATAAAACGAATATTTTTTTATTATTACTTATTTTTTTATTGGTTTTTCAGTTGAATTATACTTAAAGTTCAGAGTAATCAACTGTTCAAAACATACTGTTCAAAAAAAAATTCTCCAATAAATTGATGTTTTCAAAGTAAATGGATAATCGTTTTTAATAATCGTGATATCAATTAGTGACCCGAATAATCGAGATTATGATTTTTGCCATAATCGAGCAGCCCTAGTATGTAGTGTCTCTACATGTCTCCATGCTTTAATGTTCAAAAAGCTCTTTATTGTTCTCATACTGCCTGTGCTGCAGCACCTCTTCTCACCCTCTGTCTGAAACCAGAGCCGAGTCTGCTCTGATTGGTTAGCTGGCCGGCTCTGTTGTGATTGGTCAACCGCTTAGCCATGTCCCGCCCCTTAGCCTATCAAGTATAATGTGTTGGAGGCTAGCCAAAGACTAACGCGCCTTATTTGACACGAAACAATCTAATCAGTTTGTACGTTTTAGGTTACATGCAATTTCCACTTTGTTGTGTTGGAGTGCGAAATCTTTAAATTATATTTGTGAATCTTTATTTAAAACATTAAACTTTTGTGGAAGTTACCTGGACTTCTGAGTTGGGATCTACTGGATGAAGGCTGCACCAATGCTCTTTTCCACTGTCTTCGGCCAGGTCATCCTCAAAAGAAGCGCAAGTGTGACCTAGTGATGTCACTATGTTAGAAAGGAGTCCAATAGAGGCGTTTTCAGCGGCGGAGTGTTGGCAGTATTTACTTACATTTTGAAGATTGAAACTTGATGAGTTTTTTTTATAGCATACTTTTGAACTAGTCACTTATTTTCCTTAATATATAACACAGGTTGCTGGGACTGTTTTTAAAATAGAACTATTGGCTGCTTTTATTCCTTTTGTAATTTAGTTACGAGTTAAATTCATTGCATTTCACTGAGAGAAAATAGAAAAACAACTTCCTGATACAATCTCTCATGTGGAAACATTTATACTAAACTCTGGACAAGTAATGTGTGTAGCTGGCCGATCATGTGAGAAATGTCCGGTTGGAAATTCATTTGATTACATCTTACAAACTGACTCAGAGCTGCATGTGTGCAGGGGACCATTTGAACTGCTGGGAAACATGAAGTGATTCAGACTGAAATGGGCTATTTTACCAGTAGCTACATTCGCTTCAGAGGAAGGTGTGGGAGACGGGTAGCACTGAAACCTTTTAGGTTTCTATCTACATCATTGCACATCTCACTGTAAACACGAGCCTAGGTATTTCACAACAGCTCTTTTATTTTTTCTGCTGATTTCGGTGCGGTTCAAAAGGATTTTACAATCTCTGAGGAAGTGTGTCCTCCCACGCTCTCCCCTGTCTTCCTCTCTGTGTCACTCAACTACCTTAACCTCTCTTTAGCACATCCTAATAATCACTCCAATTTGTTCCATTGTGTTTTTTATTTGGTGTTTGACTCATTCCGGTTGTATATGCTCCAGTTTCTAACGGTTTAAAGGCTGTGTGGACGCTCTAATTGCAGCTAATCCATGGATAAAGCACGCAGTTGTGGTTCTACCTAACTGTCTCACATTATTTCAATGATTTGGATGCAACAGAAAGCAAGGTAAATGGACTGTACTTAGATAGCGCTTTATCCAGTCTTTAAGACCCCTCAAAGCGCTTTACATACTACATGTCGTTCACCCATTCACACAGAGCAGCGTATGTTACTCTAGGAACTAACATTAACACACCGTTGGCCATCGGGAGCAACTCAGGGGTTAAGTATCTTGCCCAAGGATACATCGACGTGTTGACTGCATGGGCTGGGATCGAACCCACAGCCTTCTGGTTGAAAGACGACCGCACTCCCTCGCAGCCACAGTCCCCCCAGTCGAAGGTAGTGTGTGTTTGTGTGTGGTATAGGTGTATTATTCCATGTGTTTTGAGGAGGCTGTGTGGGTGTACTCTGGATGTGTTGGCCAAACCCAGTGCGGAAGTGTCAGGCGAGATATTTCACCATCCAACATGCATAAATTGTAGAGTGAAACATCAGTGCAGTGAGTATTTATCCAGATATTCACGAGGCTTAGTTCCAGGTCCTGATTTCAGAATTTGAAAACGGAGAAAGTTGAAAAGTGCAAGGTATTCGGACACATGACTCATAAACTCTATTAATGTTTGACAGGCAAACGCATGAGTAAGTAGCACTCCTTTTCTGCCAGGTATAGGTCTTTTTAAAACTGGCCAATGTAAAGAAAAAGCAAGTGTCTGTTAAGTTGAGCCTATTCCGGCTAAGCTTTAAACCTCCACACATCCATCAACTTAACTGGCCCAATAGGACTTTTAAAGAAGACATATCCTGCAAATGTTCAGGTTGATATTTGTATTTAGTGCTTCTACTCTGACACAGGGGGTGTTTCTCAATGTCGAGTACGCTTGCTTGGTAGCACATGTCTTCCGAGCGTCTTGCTTCAGAAGCGAGGCAAGAATACTTCCTGGCATTCGTAAAACGAAGAGTGGAACAGGCGAGCAGGTGTGCGTCATATGAGAGGCCCTGCCTTACATTTTCCACCACAGATTTGGGGAAATTGGTCCGTGCGCAAAGCATTGTGGGGATTTTAAGACCGGAGTCTACACATGTGCAGCCTCGAAATTTCTCCAAACGAAGTACGCCGGGCTTTATAGAATTCCAAGTATGCTGGACATTGGAACAGTCCTTCGGTGGCACTCGATGACATAGTATGCTTGAAATAGTGGCTCTGGGGCAGCTTTACTCGACATTGAGAACCACCCAGGGTCGGCTCTAGAACAAATCAAATGGGGGGGGGGGGGGGGGGGCAATCATTTACCACGCAACCAACACCAACGCAACTTCAATTTCAAAACATGCTGTAAAGTCTATTGTCTTTCACACACATTGCAGGGTGTAGTGCTATTTTATAGCGCACCTATGACTTGTGCATACATGATGCACGGTTGTGGCACGACCACCAAAACAGAAACATATGGACATAGAAGATTTTTTTTTTAAATATTGAAGTTATCAATCTGGTGCACTTTGAGAGCAAAATTAAGAGATCTATGGATACCTCTCTCAACACCCATATGAAACAGAACTGTAAGCAGATGTACTTTTTCTTTATGGATATTTTACTAATCACTCCCCTTTTAAACTGTACTCTTGTTTTACTGCCATATAGTATTTCCTACCTGTTTCATTTATTCTCTTATTTACTTGTACTGTATATCATATTATTTTTGTATAATCACTTTAACAAATGAACAGATCGCCACTCGGCTTTCATCGAAACACACAGCCACGTAACGTAGCCAAAACAAAGGTCGGGGGTCATTGGTCAAGCAACACACCAATCAGAGAGCAGCATTGAGCACACCTCAGGCTGTGTTTTATGTGTATTCTTTATTTCACACACATTTTTTTTTTTGTGGAAACTTTTTCACTTATATGAATTATTATTTATTTATTTTTAAACCCGGCAAAGTGGCAAGGCTTGCCCGCCCTGCGTTGGGGGGGCACAGTGACTCGTTTGGGGGGGGGTGGCCCACGAATGACCACCCCCCCCCCCCATGACGCCGACCCTGCTGTGACATGTCTCCATGCTAAAATGTTCAAAAAGATATTAATTTTGTGAACCTGTTGTGATTGGTCAACCACAATGTCCCGCCCTTTCATATCACGAAGAAGAGTGTGTTGGAGCGCTAGCCAATAGAAACACAAATGTTGCATAGTGATGTCACTATGTTCAGGAAGTAAAAGGAGTCCAAGGGAGTCGTTTCAGGCAGGGGGGGAATGTGTAGGAAGGACCTTTGGGATTTTAGCCTTTTGCAGACCATTTTAAATGCACAAAAGCCTATATAACAAACTACAGGAAAGGGAAAAGCCCAAAAAGCATAACTTTTTGAAGAAAAATAGAAATGACAGACTGACTGCAGTTTTACCTAAACATATAAACAGTGCGATTCAGTAAAACAGTCTAAGTTCAGTGTGTTGGGACAGGTGGTCAACCTGCTGGATGCACGCACCTTGAGTTGGTGCTTAACCTACAACCGGCTGTGTCACACACAGCCGGTCAGCTCTCGATGTCGGTGGTGAGGTCATCATGTTGGCAGGATTAGTGGCACAGATGCTTTTGTCCTCTGTTTCTGCCAGCTCCTGCAGGGCAGAGGGTCACGTGCTGAACCAAAGAGGTCTAACCAGGATGTATTGTATACTGTAGCACATGCTGTTTGAATGATGGCGTTTGTATGTTCTCTCTCAGTCTCTGCATGGGTTTCTTTATGTTGCTCAGGTTTCCTCACACAGTCTGAAGTCATGCAGGTTAGGTGCATTAGAAACTCTAAATGAGCTGTGAATGTGTTGGGTTTTTTGCAGAATAGGGCTGTATGAGTTGGACAAATTAAACGCAAGTACTTTTTAAAACAAATGAATTTTTTTTTTTTTTTTTTTTTTTTTTTTAAAGAGGATCTGTACCAAAGAATTATGTTTTGTAAAGTCTGCAAGATATGATTTGTAGGACCGGTAACCAAGCCCCCAGGATGTGCGCCGGACTCTGATGAAAATATTCGTTGTGTCCAAACGGCGGTACTACAACTCTCGTATCAGTCCGTGACGTCACTGGGCCCTGAAAGACTTTTCCCCATTGACTAACATGGGGAAAGAGACGTCTGCAAATCAGCGGATACTTTCAAAAAAAAAAAACTAAATAAACTACCCTGTATGAAGTATTTTATAGCCCTTATTAGAATCATTAGGTCCTTAAAGTTATAAAATGCACTAAATTATTTTCTCTCTCCATTCATTCTACTGAGCCGAGAGTGGGAGCTCCGGGGGCGGGGCTTAAGGGGCGCATGCTCTGTGAGCGCACATACGGGTTCTTCTGCTCTGACAGCCAGGCATGATGGGTAATCTGTGACGTTTCGTTCTCTCAAAAGTTGGGCCATTTTGTCGTCATGCGCCAATGAGCAGCTCTCATAGGAAAGAACGAGACCCCGCCTCCCACGCTGTATCCAGTTCTGATTCTGAACTGCCTCAATGTTCCCTAAATGGCACTTCTCATTAGTTTTAAATAAACCCAGATTTGCTCTTTTTCATTTGACTATCTAGATATAATTATGTAACCTTACAGATATGTAACCGCTCCAAGCGATTTCATTTTCCCATTATGTTTGACATAGGTTAATGTACAGGATTATAACATAATGGTCTTCCAAAGTAATTGTAAGAGGCATTGCACTCTGTTTGTCTGCATGTTAAGGAAATAACAAATAAGGTTTTAAAGAACATGGACGGCGAAAGTGATGCATTTGAATCCACAGCACCTGATGAGTCATCATGACTACCTGTGTCATCCACCTTCTGCTTTTTTCCCAGGAAGTGAACAAATCCTGTGTTTATGATAGTATTGCTCAGGTATGATGTCATTACATTTTCCCTGAAGCACAAAAACACATTTGTAAGGAATTACATTTTTTCGTACATAATTTAGAGCCATAAACAGAACATTAGATATTACACAATTATTATAACCTAACAGCAAGTCAAGCATATAATTAGGTTAGGTGGATGGGTAGCTGAGGAAATTACACATTTAAAGTTATTAAGTCAATTAAACACTCACACCATTAGTCAACAGATCTTAATGGTGGGGTAGGTAATTTTGGAGAAACCAGCTCGAGTGCGCTAGAATTTGAAAATACACAGCCGAAAAAAATCTGCCACTTCCTTACAGAGCCCCTCCTCCAACATACACGAAGGCGCACATGACCAATGAGAGCACGAGATAAGTTTGTGCCCAGATGGAAGGCTGACAGGCAGGTAGGCCATCCAGTTACTTTAGCCGGGCCGGCTCAGATGATTGGTCGTGCTTTTTACAGCGCCATGGCTTCCACAGATGATATTTTTTAATGTATTTTTATTGTCAAAGCATTTAATATATTCATTGCTATCGGGATGTTAAGAGCATTCCATGTCATTTGTTAGA
This sequence comes from Gymnodraco acuticeps, assembly GCF_902827175.1. Taxonomy (NCBI): domain Eukaryota; kingdom Metazoa; phylum Chordata; class Actinopteri; order Perciformes; family Bathydraconidae; genus Gymnodraco; species Gymnodraco acuticeps. Next base: position 114,104 of record NW_022990060.1, on the reverse strand, counting down.
CGCTTTTATCCAAAGCGACTTACATACATTCAGTACTGTGGACAATCCCCACAGGAGCGATTTGGGGTGAAGTGTCTCAGGGACACAACGACATGCTGACTGCAGTGGGACTCGAACTTGCTATCCCCTGATTCGAAAGTCCAGCACACAACCCACTGAGCCACAGCATTCCATGGAATATAACAAAGTGTTTCTGAAGTGAATTACCGACCCACCTTTAATTTCCATTGCAGGTGACCTAATACATTTCTGAAAACTGAACAAGATTTTTGTCACAAATTCACAATAATATCGAGATCTTCAAATTCTAACTTTGCAGTTTTTATACACTTTTAAAAAAGGAGTTTAAGTCGTTTTCAAAAGCCAAACTCTGGTTCAGTGCACTGTCTGGTGTGGTTTGTTTGGACAGTTGTGAATGCAGTAATTACAATCTGGTGTTTGCATGGCATTAGACCGTTTGTGAGTTTCTCGCACCATTTCCAACCGAATGCTACGTCGGTTCAACTGCAGTGAGAACGTAAGCCCACCAAATAGCAGTGAGCCAATGTCCATGCAGTATCATTTGAGCTGATGGACACAGGTAAATGACGGGTTAACAAGAGTGGGAAAGGACTGAGTTGGACTAAAGCAGACATTTGATGTTTGCTTTACATCTGATCCGAAGAGAACATACAGAATAGCATTATTTGTAAGGAACACTTGACACACTGACGGTATCACCGAACATCTCTGTGGCGCGTTTTACTTCATGTTGCTCGGTTAATGTTTTCTCCATTTCCATGGCTACATTTCTGACCAGTAAGAATGACTTCTACCACTACTGTTTAACCCCTGCTCCTTTGTAAAAGCATTACCCTGAGCAAATTACATTTTGTACATGGGCTACATATTTGATTTGTGTACTGTGAAACCAAACCAGAAATAAAAAAACCCTAAATGACCATTTTCGCTCTAGTTTGGATTAAGAATGGTTAAAAACGACACCAACTCAATAACCAAGCCTTCACGATGAGCCATTTCTTGAATCCGGCTGTTGCCACTAATCTGTTTATCACACATTGAACCACCCACTACACACATTTGCACACCCCTTTTTTTTTTTTTTTAAACCAAAAGATGCATCCTTGTGTCCTAAATGAATCCTCTGTCTTTATTCACAGCCCCTTCTATGGAGAGGACTTCTACTTTGAGATCCCTCGTCCATTTCAGTGTTTATCCTTCTACGTTTATGCCAAGAGCGTTTTCCAAAGGGACCTACCTGTTGGTGAGTTTCTTTAAGCACGGCACTGACACAAACATGTTTTCTTATTCAATTTAGAACTCTGTAGTTTAATGTGTTTGTCTTTACAGGCAAGGTGTCAATCAGGAAGGATGACCTGGCCAAATACAGTGGAAAAGAGCATTGGTGCAGCCTTCATCCAGTAGATCCCAACTCAGAAGTCCAGGTAACTTCCACAAAAGTTTAATGTTTTAAATAAAGATTCACAAATATAATTTAAAGATTTCGCACTCCAACACAACAAAGTGGAAATTGGATTGCATGTAACCCAGCGTTTCCGCCAGGGGGGCGTCTTGCCGTCATTTGACGACCTTATTCAGCTCGGGACGCCCTGAACTCGAGGCGAGGGCATAAAAAAATAAAAATGTTATCGTTTTGAAATGACAAAAAGGACATCCCTCTGTTGGAGGGGCAAAGGAGTCTGGTGGGATTCTTTTCGCCGCCAGCAAAGCGTGTTCCTGTGACGGAAAGTGTACTGCCGGCGAGACTTGACGGGGGGGTGCTAGTAGAGCAAGCGCGTGAACTGCGAGCGCCGGAGCCTCGCAGCGGCAAAACTGAGGCTCCGTGGTAAACTGTGGTAACATGAAGAGCCGTTTAGGAGCCGAGCCAAATGATCCGGCTCACTAAAAAGAGCCGGAATTCCCATCACTAATACGTAAAGAGAGAGTATCTATAAAAGGGACGGCTCAATTCAAAATTCAAGTCACGCGACACAACGTGACGTCACACCTCCCGCTCTCGGGGCGGACGCCCTCTCAGCCCTGGTCTGGCGGAAACACTGATGTGATCTAAAATGTGCAAACTGATTAGATTGTTTCATGTCCAATAAGGCGCGTTAGTCATGTTTCAACAGCGCTCTTCTATTGGCTAGCGCTCCAACACATTATACTTGATAGGCTAAGGGGCGGGACATGGCTAAGCGTTTGACCAATCACAACAGAGCCGGTCAGCTAACCGATCAGAGCAGACTGGGCTCTGGTTTCAGACAGTGGGTGAAAAGACACACGGGCAGTATGAGAAAAATAAAGAGCTTTTTGAACATTAAAGCATGGAAACATGTCACAGTAGAGACACTGAATATGAATCTGAAAATGAGCCGAATAAGGCCCCTTTTAAAATGTGTATACTGCCTAAATCAAGGCTAATATAATTGTATACAAGTTTTCTATGATTATTGGTTCTTAATAGTTGTTGGAGTTGGTAGCACCTACCTAAAGTACTAATGCTTATGATTCTATAGCTATAATCTTGACATATCATGTTTTTATTTTGGGTCCATGTCTGCCTTTTTTAGTGTCGAAACCTTCATCTGCCTTTCAGCATTTTCTTCATCTTTTTTTTCAGGGTGCAGTTTCTAGTTTATTTCGCATATAGGGCATGTGGGTTGCCCTATTTCAACTGTACATGTCTTTTATCAGATATTTTTTGCGGTGTGTTTGCGCTGGGTGAAACTACAGCTCACTACCACTTCTGTGCTGCTGCAAGCTAACGTGTTGACTCGAGCTGCCATTAGCCCACGCCAGACTATTCTGGGTTTGTGCTGCTACACTGATTCACTCACAAGTAGACACTCTAAACTGCAAAGTCAGTGAGAGAGGGAGGAATTATTGCAATACCTCTCTGGCTTTTAGTCAAACGGCTGTTATGTGAGCAGCTTTGTTCCAATGGAGGTAATGAAGACAAAGGTACAACGGCTTTTTGAAAAGGGAGGATATATAAGTAAATATAATATTAGCTTAAAGGCCTATCTTGCATCAGAGAGAGAGAGAGCTGCTTGCCTTCTCAGCCAAGTACTGATTTGCAGAGGCAGAGTGCAAGTGTGTGGGCGTTTTGTTTAGCTCTGTCTCTCTCTATATCTCACTCACTCTCTCCGACACTTCCGAAGGCGAGACCGGCAGCCTTCACCACATCCGACCCCGTAAAGATCTTTTATGACTGATGACAAAATGTGCAGCTGCTGTGGCTCTTGTCACACACTTGTACCAACATTAACCTAAAACAACATGAGGCTGAGACCGGACACATGAGAGTAAAAAGACCCAGAGAAATATTTAAAACAAAATGCAATTACTAAATGTTAATTACTGGATTATTGATGCATTCATGTGTTCACCACAGCTGGACAATGTGGTTTGAATTACTGACTGCTGGACATTTTAACTTATTATATGTCAATGTTTTTTTTACAAGTTGATATTTTGTATTACTTAAAATCTGGAGTAAAGAGTACAAAATGTATCCGAGAAAATAGTGGTATTGAAGTATAAAGTAGCATAAATCTACAAAACCTAGTTAAACTCAAGTAGCTCAAATTGCTCTTAAGTGTAATTCCATACCACCACTGCACATGTTTCTATCTCATGTCACATCCCTTATATTAACCTGGGTTTTGATTTGAAACCTTTATGTCGTAGTTTAAAACACAGACGTGATGTTTAGAGTAACTGCTCCCTCTCTGCTCCTACAGGGAAAGGTTCACTTGGAGATGCGGCTGAATGAAGTGATCACAGAGAACGGATCAGTGGGTCAACACTTAGTGGTCCGGTGAGTACCATCACATCAGACTTCATTTAGCTGCACTTACAAAAGCCAAGAGTACCTCGTCTGAGAAGCCATGTCTGATCTTGTCTTATAAACTGGGAATGGTTGCTATTTCTATATTTTATGCAAATGTAGTATTGCATATTAAAGGTGGGGTATGTAATTCACTTCAGAAACACTTGTTATATTCCATGGAATGCTCTTAACATCCCGATAGCAATGAATAAATTAAATGCTGTGACAATAAATCCATTATGGAAGCCGTGGCGCTGTAAAAAGCACGACGAAGTAACTGGATGGCCTACCTGCCTGTCAGCCTTCCATCTGGGCACAAACTTATCTCGTGCCCTCATTGGTCATGTGCGCGTTCGTGTGTGTTTTTTCGGCTGTGTACTTTTAAATTCTAGCGCACTCGAGCTGGTTTCTCCATTCTTACCCTACCTTTTTAAATGCTGTATTGTAAACAAGTTGAATTTTTTTTTTTTTTTACATTACATATCATTTGTTAGACGCTTTTATCCAAAGCGACTTACATACTCAATACTGTGGACATCCCCACAGGAGCCATTTGGGGTGAAGTGTCTCAGGGACACAACGACATGCTGACTGCAGTGGGACTCGAACTTGCTATCCTCTGATTCGAAGTCCATCATACTATCCACTAGGGATGGGAATTTGAAAGCAAATGTATATTCGAATATTCGACCCCCAAAAAAACGGTTAACCGAAATGTATATCCTATAAAAAAAAATGTTGACAAAAAAATTAATACATGTTCAAATAAGTAAAGAAACCAAGACGAATTAGTCAAATGTATTGAACTGGTGATCACAGTTTGAACAGTTGACAGCTATAGGCCTACAGCTTTCATGCTTAAAACATAACTTGGTTTTGAAATGAAAGAGGGATCAGACACGAACATCATAACGGGTTAGGGTAACGTAACCCTATCACAACAGAGATCAACAACCTATAACAGGGCCTATGCACAGAATGCAGCTATTCAATACTCATTCTTCTTTAAGAATATGAGCATGTCTACTCAGGGGAGAGGCGGGTGCAGAGAGGATTCACAATCAGGCCAGCTGTAGAGAAGACCCTCTCAGCTGGGATTTGGGCATAAGATGAGGTTTGTCTGCTTGATCTGCGTGTAGGGAGGGGCAGCAGCCGTATCATTAGCTAGAACTAGCGAGATCTGATGGATTTGGACATAAACGCAAGTGAAGTACAGTGTTGTGACTAACGCGTTACTTTGTCACGCCGTTATTTTTGACAGTAACTAGTACTCTAACGCATTACTTTTTAAATTCAGTAACTCAGTTACCGTTACTACATGGTGCGTTACTCCGTTAATTTTTTGGTATATAGTCAACAGCCAGGCGAACAGAGATGAGAACTGTACTTAAGTACAGTACTTGAGTAAATGTACTTGGATACTTCCTGTGTCACATGCGGAGACGCGCTGTGGGCGTGTTTGTGTTGTTTACTAACAAGACTATCATGTCGGCGGCGGAGCTCAAGTCTAGTTTCTCCACCTGGAGATATTCTCACTATTTCACTTTTGTCGAGCACAAAGAAAAGAACGTTTTAGTTAAATGTAAGTTGTGTCTTGGCGGGTCAAAGATCCTATCTACTGCCCTAACCAGTCATTCAAATCTCTTAAAACATCTGCAAAAACAACATGCTGGGACGAAGCTAGTAGCTAAGACCACAGAGACTCAGCCGACGCCACTCCACCTCCACCTAACCAACAGCGGCTGGATTTTAACCAAGGGACTGCTAGCCAGGGAAAAGTCGATAAAGCCATTGCACGGTATGTTGTAGAACACATGCAGGCTATTGCTACAGTGGAGTCACCCGCTTTCAGGGAGCTAGTTAGCATGATAGCATGTCCGGGCGGCACATATGGGACGGAAAACTTTTTCCAACTACCTGGAGAAAGAATATACAAACATGGAAAGCCAGCTAATATCGATGCAATCCAGATTGCATATAATGCATGTGAAGTTGATCAACAGATTGTTATTCTCCAATGCAATAACAGTACTGAAAGGAAGGCTATAAGGGCATTAATGGGAGCCCTTTTTACAAGTAACTAAAACGTTACTTTTCACAGTAACGCATCACTTTTGGGTGTAAGTAATCAGTAAAGTAACTGAGTTACTTTTGAAATGAAGTAACTAGTAATGGTAACTAGTTACTGGTTTTCAGTAACTAGCACAACACTGGTGAAGTATAACCGGAGAGAGATCAGCACCTGCAGCTCTGCACACCTTTAGACCTAACACACTTAGCTATGGCACATTGAATTATTCCATTTGATCATATGTAATCAACTTGGGCACCTCTCCCTAAAAAATAAATTAATAAATGAATAAAAATATTCATAACTCATATTCGAAAACCTGAATAATTTTGAATATTCGATCAATCGTTCCCATCCCTACTATCCACTGAGCCACAGCCTCCAGACACTTTTGCGGTGTTTTTTTTTGCATTGTCCAAAATACGTTTGTTTACTAACTGGGACCCTGAAAAGCCGAATACATTTTCATTTAACTTGCATGGCGGATCAGATGTCGACATCTTCCCAAATATTACAATTTAAAATTCTTCCTTAAAATAAAAAACATACAAATGCAGGATAATTTTATGGTTTCTCCAAAATAGTTTCTCTTAGTAGTTTGTTTTGATGGGAAAACACAACATGTCATTGTCCTAATCAGACACTGCCCTAAGGGGCGTTTTCGTACTACTATAGAAATAAACAAAATGTGTATTGTATCTTTTGTTCAGATTCAACAACAACAATGGCTCGCTTCCTCTGAACTATATGACCTACAGCCACTGAGAAGATTTATATTTGTATACGTATTCTTATGGATTATAGGCACACGTTTTTAAAATATGTAACCTCAAAATTGTGTAGAAAAAACAAATTGGGAGGATTTGTTATTAGTTCTGAGAATGAAACCAACGATGTGTTCGAGTAGTTATCAAAAAGAAGTCTTCATTGATAAATTCAAATTACTCATCTGAACTTTCCGTGGGATGTTTGTGTCCCATTACTTTATCTATTTCTGCCCAGCGTTTGACTTCAAGAAGTCGTCACTGTTGCCACTAATGACACAGGAGGCTGTCTGCTCAAGAGAAAAACACTCATTAAAGGTTGTGCTTGAGCATGTATACACACATTTACATCCAAGTATATGTGCGTACGTGTGAGACCTCATGCTGTTTACGTCGGTTGTTTTGCATCCCCCATTCATACTTGGAGAGCGGGTTAATGAGTAGGAAGTGATGGCATCTGAACAGGAAGTCTCGCCTCTCACTCTGCAACCGCTGCGGTTTTCTGCTGCCGTCATTCACTGCGCCTCTCAGATTGTTTGCTTAACCTGTCGCCCGCTCGCTTATCACTTGCACACTTCCAGCCATCCTGTTGCAGCCAGATTAGTCACCAGAGATGTCCAGAGCACTCGGGGAGATGGGGTTAAGTTAAGGGATGCAAAGGACACTGTAGGGAATATTGTCATGGCGCCCTGGAAGGTGATACACAAACATCCTGATCCTGACTATCTCCCTCCGGCTTCACTTAGTGACGGCTGTATTCATCCTCACTCTCGGGTGACTCGGGCTTAGCAGCCACATCCTGTTTAGGGTGCCTACAGTGTCTGTTTGTTGTCACATGAAACACCTGTGAAAAAAGCAGTGGTCCCTGTGTGTCAAGAGCCAAACATGAGAGCACAGCACTATGCCTCTCAATGAAGACCGACAACTCTGCTGTTTTATATTGTTGTCAAAATGTCTGTTTGGGAATTAGAGAGGACGTATTCTGCTCATTTTCAGGTTCATGTTTGTATGTTCTGCCTCTGAAATGTCTCCATGCTTTAATGTCAGGGTTCTACGGTCATTACACATCTGGAATAGTCATGGGAATTCAAAATGCTAATTCCAGGCCCTGGAAAAGTTATGGAAAACGATATTTTTCCCAAAGTTTTGGAAAAGTCATGGAAATTTAACTAAAGTTGCATCAAATATAATTTAGATTTTATCCATCTAATAAATACTGTATCGTATAGTAATGAAACGTAAAATGGCATTTAACTGACGAGGTATTTTACTGGTCAGAGATTTTAGTTGCTTTAGCGCGTAGAAGCTGGTCAGCCTTTCATTTGATTTGTTTTAGATAGGCACGACATGTTTCATATGCAGACCTTATTTTCCTGTTCCATGTTAAAATAAACCATTTTCAGTGGAACGCTGAGAAAGAGTCATTGTTTTGGTCATGGAAAATTAGGTAAAGGTCCTGGAGAAGTCATTGGTGAAAAAGTGTATGAACCCTTTAATGTTCAAAAAGCTCTTCATTGCTCTCATACTGTCTGTGCTGCAGCACCTCTTTTCACCCTCTGTCTGAAACCAGAGCCCAGTCTGCTCTGATTGGTTAGCTGGCAGGCTCTGTTGTGATTGGTCTTAGCGATGTCCCGCCCCTTACGTTATCACGTACAATGCGTTGGAGCGCTATCCGTGTTACATAGTGATGTCACTAGTGTGTGGGAGAGAAACTTCCTCTGGATGGAACACAGGGATTGTATCCTGTGTGTTGATGCCCACAGCATTTAATACCGATTTAATTAAATGTTCAGTAGTCGTATGTTTAGTGCACCGTCATAAATGCACTTTTTCTTTTTTTCAAACCTCCATTGGTTCTAAATAAATATACTCCATGCTCATAAAATTCAGTCTGCAGAGGGTTAACAGCAATAGCATTTCCGCTTTGCTGTCTGTTGAACCAACAAAAAGTGTATTTACCATTCATGCTTTAAAATCTCTCCCAAGGTCTGGGTCACTTTAAACTCCTTTTATTCATAACGGCTTGAAGTGTTTCATTATTACATGACTTTAAAATGAGTGATTTGACCACCACCCTGCTATAATAAACAATATGACTGACTTTGAACTGGTAATTATGCTGTCATTTAAAACCGTGCACAGTATTTGTATTAACTGTGTCCCTCACTGTTTCCTGCAGGATAATCGAGTGTCAGGGTTTGCCTCTGATCAGCGGGCAGAACTGTGACCCGTACGCCACCGTGTCACTCGTTGGACCTGCCAGGTAACTCATTAAATACCACACATATAGCAATGTTTTTTTGTACCTATGTATTGCTCTTCTCTGCATGTTATAAAGTATATTAGCAGCACGTTTGCCCCTTTTTAACTTGATGGTTCAACATCACTACATTACTACTAATTTTCATATTTCAAATTACCCACCAGATAAAAAATGTTACGTTTTTCTGTACTTGCTCTAAGAAAAAAGGACGGTAAAAGAAGAGCTCTGTGGCTTCAGACTCGATCGCCATTCAAATGACAGCGTTGTTTCCCCCAAACGTTTCTTTGGTCAAACCGATGTGATCTAAATCAAAGCAGGACACCTCCATTTTTGAGAGGCTGAAAACTGCATTTTCTGCCTTTTTATTTAATCAGAAATCACTTTAAAGATTGTCATGATTTTATTGTGTAAGTCTAAATAATTAGTAGGGATGTAACGATATATAGAATATCGCCTTTTTACCTGTCCAACATGGCAACAAGTAGGTTACAACATGAACATAAAACAGACAACACAAAAGGACATCGTATTTGCAGGGCTACATGTACACACCTACAGTAGAGACATAAGCATATCTCTCTGTCCCAGCAACATCAGTACCAAGCAAGAGAGTTTGTTCCACAGCAGGGGATTTTGTAAACGCCCAAACATCCCAGCTTCTACCTGGAAATGTGGACATGCTCATATTCCTCAAAGATAACCTGATGATGCTGAGTGAGTGAGTGAGTGAGTTAGAGTTGAGTTACTTGAAAAACTAAAGTGAAACTTGATTTATTCTATTGCAGGGTCTGATTATTATATTGTTGACACTTTAAAATACTACTATCTACTAAAATGCTGTACAAATCTTTTTTTCAAGTCAAAAAGTCAATTTTCAATATTGCTATTTCTTTATTTTATGCACATTTTAAAGTATCACTTATTAAATGCTGTATTGTAAGCAAGTTGACATAACTTTCTCAATTTGGCCCAAAACGTTTTTTTAAGCTCACCTGAGGTGTTTTTTCGCCTTGTCCAAAATAAGTTTGTATACATGAGAGTAACTTTTGGGGGGAAAACAACGCTGTCATTTGATTGGCGGTCAATACAAATTCTGAAGTCTTTGCCAATCCGATCAGAAATGTAAGAAAACCGTGGATTTTTGGATCTTCAAAGAGCCCGATTCCAATGGCCAGTCAGGCAAACAATTACATTAAATCATTTGAAATCGACGATCGGGCTCGATATATGTTTAAATATAGCAGTAGGCTATCGATTTTCATAGATGAGAGTAACATCTACGTCACTTTACGGCCCCGCCCACTTTTGGGGGAACGCTGTCATTTGAACGGCGATCGAGCCTGAAGCCACAGAGCTCTTCTTTACTGTCCTTTCTTCTTAGAGGAAGTACAGAAACACGTAATTATGGATTTGTTTTAATGTTTGAGGAGCAATAAACGACACAGCAGCGATTTGGCATGATAAAACTATTATTTTCCACCTCGCTCATGAGCGTAACAGCTGACGAAATTACAGACTCGCCTACTGATTTTAATTTAACCATATATCGAGCCTGATCGTCGATTTCAAATGATTGAATGTAATTGTTTGCCTGACTGGCCATCGTGATCGGGCTCTGAAGATCCAAAAATCCACGGTTTTCTTTAATGTCTGATCGGATTGGCAAAAACTTCAGAATTTGTATTAACCGCCAATCAAATGACAGCGTTGTTTTCCCCCAAAAGTGGGCGGGCTGTAATTTTCGCCCGGAAGTGACGTAGGTGTTACTCTCATCTATAGTAACTGGGACCCTGAAAAGCCAATTGAGTTCTGACGTAGCAAATTAATAAAAAAAAGATTTCAAATTTGTTTTTCTTTATTTTTCGATATCGCCATAAATATCGTACCGTGGACTTGTTATCGCGATATTCTCGTACCGTGCGTTTTTGGTATCGTTACATCCCTAATAATGAATCAACTGATTGTTGCAGCTCTACTTCAATGTTAAAGCGGCAATATTCAATATCTGTTTTATAATAAAATACATATCAAATGACAATGTGATAATGACGTTAATGTGTTTGTTCACGGTCTTTCAATGGCTGTGATCTTGATAAACAGTATTTTAAAAAGCGATTGTAACCACATAGATACAGTTTAGACAAAGATCAGCAGGACATTTTATTGTTTTAAATGTGAGTTTTTAAGAGTTTCCATAATGTTTCTCCTCAGATCGGACCAAAAGAAAACGAAGGTAAAGAAGAAAACCAGCGACCCTCATTTTGAAGAGACGTTCTTCTTTGAGGTAAATTTCACTTTGCTTTCTTCAACACTATTTGTATAATAACTCCTGTATTCTGTAAGTAAACCCTCACATGCCCCCCCCCCCCCCCCCCCCCCTCAGGTCACACGGACCAGCAGCTACTCTAAAAAGTCTCATTTCCAAGTGGAGGAGGAAGACATAGAAAAACTGGAGATCAAGTACGTTTGTCCTTCACTCTCATCTGGTCCCTCTGTGACCCTCCCTCTTTCTGTCTCATCCCCCTCTGTAGTCCTGACAGACGAACAGATATGTCTTAACAACTTGAGGACAAAAAGGTGCATTTTAGATGTGGTGTGTTCTGACTACTGATAGAGAGCCTTGCTTTCTGGTTAAGGATATGTGGGGCGTCCGTGACAGTGGACTCATAGCTCACTGGGTAAGACTAGACAGACTGGAAGGTAAACTCATGCATGGTTTTAAAGGTTTGGATTTGAGGTGGTGTCAATGCACGGGTTATTGTTTTAGCTTTTATGCAGCGAGCAGGTAAGCATCACTCCTGTAGTGACATTTATGTTTGCCATTTAGTTTGGAAATGGGTGGTTATGTGATGTTAGTGCTGAACACACACACAGTAACAATACATGAGTTGAATATTATTTGTATAACTGTCCTTTCTCTATCTGTGCAGAGTGGATTTGTGGAACAATGAGAATCTAGCTCAGGATGTGTTTCTGGGGGAGACGCGGGTCCACGTGAAGATCCTGAGAAGCGACCACATCCACAAAGCCTGGTAAGGACTCGACCTGCGGCTCTTCAGTCGTGACTCAGCCTGGAAGCATGCTCGTGAACTGTCAACGGGGGTGGGGGGTGGGGGTTAGGGTTTGATAGCGCGAAGCTCCGTTTACGCCGGTTGTTAAACAACATCGTTATGGGGAAATGCAAGTCTGCGTCCAAATGGTTGGAAGATAAGGAGGAAGGACAATCGATACTGTATATAGTCAATGTGAGGTAAAGTGTGTCGCCAAGGTAACCGGTTAGAACTCAAAGTGGCGATGAGGTCTTAAAATGTATGGGAAGGGTCTTAAAAAAGGTCTTAAAAGGAATTACATCTGACTTCAGGATTCCTGCATGTACCCTGCCTTTCTAATGTATCACCTCTTATAGTTTGAGGTGATACTGTGACACTGAAATAAATAAAAACTGTTTTTAATATTTCATCAAATAAAGTAGCCTGTGCGTCAAATCCTGCACATTTTCTGCAGGTGGCTTATCCTGAGTTACGGTCCCCCAGCGTCGGTAAACTTATCACGCATAAACCCGAAAAAATATCGACATTTCTGAGCTGAGCAAACACATTTTTAAGAAGTTGATCACGTCTTTAAACTCAGGCGTTAAAAACTTGAGAATACACAAACGAACACTCTGCGCCATTGCTCTTAAGTTATACATATATATATTTCTGCTATAATGGTTTTTCCTCCTGTCACACAATTTACACAACAACTTGCACACTTGTTTAGGCAAGGCATGTTTTTTTTTCATAGAACATTTCATTAACATAAAGGTAATTCAAAGTGTATTACAAAAACATTAAAAGCATTAAACAAAGGAAACATTTGAATACATTTAAAAACACTCATTGTTAAGCATATTAGTCATTCTGGGTAACTTGCTCACCTGATTGCACTCATGGGTTACATGAGTTACTGTCATCAATTTCTCTTTGGAATAGGCTATTTATCTTTGCCAGTGGTTCCCAAACTTTTTCAGTCGGGACCCCCTTGGGTATTGGAAATATTTTCGGGACCCCCAACCCGGTTCCCATCTATATTGGTAGGATTAATTGTTGTAAAAACATTACATTTTCTCTGCTAATAATAAGAAGACACAAAGATCCAACTATAATTGTATATTTTATTATGGATTACACATGAACAAAAGTGCTTGTAAGATACTGTGAATTAATTTGGCCTAATTAAAACTAGCAGGCCTTCTTCCCATAGTAGTAGATTTTTAAATTCAAATTTCTTTAAGGAAAATATATGAATTAATGACTTTCTACTGCAGGTTGCAAACGATCACATCACTTTACCATTCCTATTCCACACTAGCTCATCAATGACTTGTGTGTGCTTGCTTTCCCTCGCAGATCTTTTCAAAGCGGGGCTGTTGTTTTCAGTCTGCCCCTCTCAGTTCATTCTCAATGTTCAGATCTGTATTTGGTTTTGATGGCAGCAGAAAAAGCCGATCACACAAGTAATGTTGCAAAAGGCAGCAGTATGCCCACAGCTCTCTGACCAATGAGATATTTTCGAGCAGTGTTTGTTTACAATTGAATAATATTAATAACAATACATAGGTGCACTTTAAAAACAACGTCATCTCAAGGTGCTTCACAAAGCTAAAAGGAGAAAATAATAAAATCTTCCCACGACCACCCTGCAGTACCTCCGCCCCACAGTTTGAAAACCACTGATCTATACTAATAATGTGTTGGATTCATGGTACTGTAATGTGTATTAAATTTGAAAAAGACATTGGTTAAACTGCCAGTCTGCCACACACACTGCGAAGTCTGTTGGCTTCATGCAGTCAAATGCCCTGAAGGCTTTTTGTACTGCCATGGCTGAGAATGAATAGGCCATTCCTAGATCTCCAGGCAAGATAAAAGAATAACTTTGCAACAGTTTCATACACCGACAGATATTTGGTTGTCTGCGGTTTGAAAAAAAAGACTTCTTTGGACAAACAGTGGTAGCCTTTCTCTTTGGTAATGGACTGTGGAAACACCAGAGACAATAATAATGTTATCAAGTCCAGGAAGTCCGGTGTGCTAATTCATAAATGTATTAACTTGTTGGCAATAAACCTCATAGCCTGGTCATAACCACATCAGGTCTTACTCTTACTTTCTAGTCTGTATGTGAAGGAAACACACCCTGCTTAACTTTAACCGTTACGTTTCTCCCTGCTTTTACTCGATGGTTTGAAAAATCTTCCCGGATTTCTCCGTGTTCAGCAGTTTTTCATTTTGTGTGGGTGTTTCCTAGCTGTGCGTCAGTGTAGGTGATGTGGGATTATGCCAGATAGCAATCTGTTAGTACATGAGGGCTGTGAGTGGAGTGTGTGGGCGGCTCTTTGCGTGGTGGCAGTACCTCCTGTCCTGTTTATGCTGGACATGGTGCACACATTGAGACGGTTCAGCTTCATGAAATCAGGACAGGTGATCTGTTTACGTCTTCTGGGGAGCGTCTCTGCGCCTGTTTACCTTGATGACAGATCAAGCGGCTTATAGACGGGTCTACTGTATGTAGCTGCAGCTTTTAAAGCACTGCTGTGTAACTGCACTAAATCCTTTTGTATCTTGCTCCACCTGTTGGCTTTAGGGAGGACATGCATGCAGCAGAAATAGAAGTATTTAACATGTCCTTTTTAGTATTCAAGTAGAAGTAACCCAGTGCATCCATGTGGATAAACAGCTGGAAGTCTGATTCACATTATGGAGTCACATTAAGTCAGTTTGAGCCTCACAGTGCAAATCCTTCTCTGGGCATTAATGTAGCCCTGGTAGTCTGTTCAATTATATATTAGACAATAATGTAGTTCAACTAAAGTCGTTCAGGAATCTTCAGTTTTGTTTTATGCGTTTACACGTTTCTTTTGGAGGGGAAACTTGCCAAATTTTGATCTGTCAAAACTTGTTTTCCAATTGTTTCTCTCATTTATTGACTTTGATGAGATGCTAATGTATCTTTTGTATTCATTGACCACCGCCCTGTTCAGCTGTAGTTTTCTTTTAATGCAGAAATGTATTAGTTTGCACAACCTATCCTGTATTTGGACAAGGTGTGAGGTATAACAAATTATATTAACAGTACACGTTTTCAGCATTTCTTTCCGAACATTAACTTCGATTTTTTTTTTTACCGATGTATCATTTTATGTATGTATATCTTATATTTATTTGATTGGCTTTATTTTATAATCAAGCTCCATTTCAAGGAGATGTATAATCGGGACATGGAAACGTATTTGTTGTTCCCGTACATCCTCACAGCACGTTCTGCGTTCCTGTGGTTTTGAACAGGTATCTCCTCCAGCCCAAAGGGAACGGCAGCAAGTCAAAGTCCGATGATCTGGGATCTTTGCGTCTGAAGCTGACCTACATCGAAGACACGGTGCTGCCATCTGCCTTCTACACACCGCTCTGCAACCTGCTGCTCAAATCCCCCGACGTGAAGGTAGGAGCTCAAGTTACAGCGGAGAGAGAACCTCTGAAAGAACAAACTCAAGTGGATATTTCTGAGAAAAGGACACCAAAGCCTTTCTGCGGCTCATTAGGATCCAATTGTTCCTGATAGATATGTCGCTTTCCTTTCATTTAAAATGTATCAAGAAGGGCTGCACAATTCATCAGTGCAACATCGACCAGTGCAATATTTTTAATTGCAGGAAGTGTAATGTAAAGTCCTGACCTACAAACGGTTCTTCTTTGATCCAGATCCTCTTTTTAAAAAATCACACAATGATCAAAGACATGTTTCCAAATGGTCCCTAGTTACAAATACAATTAGTTGCAAATTGTTTTGTTCCTTTGTCGTTTCATACTCCGTTTGTTTCTTCTCTCATTGCCATTAATGTACGGGTGCTTTTCATTATGCAACCGTGTGCTTCCTCGTGTCCTTTCTCCTCCTGTGACCCGGGAATCGTTCCCTCTCTGCCATCGTGGAGGATTTTCAAAGGCCTTAAATGCACCTCTCAACCCTCAGATTGAGGAGGCTTCTAGAGGAGCTTAGAGCTACGTGTGATTCTTTTAGCAAGTGGCGTGACGTTTGACTGCCAGACCTGCTCTACACAGTCGGTGAAGCAGATAGCTGTAACGACCTTTCAAAAGCGGATACAAGCACAAACATTCCCACATTTCAAGAACACTGAAATGTTCTGCCAAGGAACCAGTATTTTACCACGGAGTTTTAACCACTGAATAAAAACAAATTATTTTTTTACTATGGGAAGGTCAAACTTAGCATTTAGAAACTTCTTCAGAGATGTTTTCTGTCCTTTTTTAAACACACAATGTTAAAATACTAGGATTTGGGACACTACACTAATACTAGATTCTATGTTGGCAACATGAGTCGTCACTGAACCCCAAGCTTCGTAGCAGTGATGTCTCCAACGTAGTACTACCTCTACAGTACTACACTCCTACAACTAAATTACCTCCACCACCTCAACTACCATGCATTTCAGGCTAGTTTTCCATTATTTTGATTGTGTGACTTACATATTGTCACATATAAGAGGCTTCTGAGTCATTCCTGAGGTCTACATTCAGTTTCTGCGTGATTAAATAATGTATGATTTGACACTGAGATCATTCATAAAGGGAAAGTGATTTTTTTGCAAATGACTATATTTCAAAGCCATCAGTGGTGGCCATCTTGAATTTTTTTTTCAATGGCTAACAGGCTTATAGTAGGAGTTGAATGTGCCAATGTTAGTACTTGTACCCACTTTTTTATTTTTTATTTAATGATCTAGCTAAGGCACCAAGGATTTCTCATTTGGCAGCTTCGGCTCCTTCGTCCTCGCCTCTTTTCTCGCCATCTCCAAGACACGTTAGCATAATGAAAAGCCACCTATGTATTTCATGTCTTCCCCCTCTCACCTTCCCCTCTTTCTCCCGGCCTCCTTCAGCCCATCTTCTGCAAGACACTTTAGCACAGGGGTGTCCAACTACGGCCCGCGGGCCATTTTGAATCGGCCCTCAGCAAATTCTAAAAGTATAATGGAAGACCCACAAAGGAAACTTGTGCTTTTCTTATATTGTACTTCTTAAATATATATGTATATATACGGTTCAAACCCCACTGCAGTCAGCATGTCGTTGTGTCCCTGAGACACTTCACCCCAAATTGCTCCTGTGGGGATTGCCCACAGTATTGAGTATGTAAGTCGCTTTGGATAAAAGCTACTAACATGTAATGTAATATGTAAACATATATCACACAGTAGTATTCATGTGTTAATAAGACTTTTCAAATAAATTCAGTCAATTCAAGTTGGAAAATGTTCTAACATATCTTAGTTAATCAGAAAAAAGCCCAATGACTTATTTACATGCTTGAAATACACCCTTCATATTTCTCCTTATTGTAATCAATCTGAGGGATGAGCTGCCAACACACACAAGCATCATGTACCTACATTTCACTAAATACTTCACTAAATCCACTGTTTTAATTGTTCCCTATATTGCCCCTATGCCCTGTAAGGTGTCCTTTGGTGTTATGAAAGGCGCCCCCCAAAATAAATGTATTATTACATTTGATTGATTTTTCTAACTTATAACTGAACCTATGTACCTCTACCTCGATGTACCTCTAGTGAGCGGCCCAGCCCTTCGTATATTTTTCTGTGTGTGCCCCTCGCTGAAAAAAGTTTGGACACCCCTGCTTTAGCATAATGAAAAGCCACCTATGTATTTCATGTCGTCCCCCTCTTTCTCCCGGCCTCCTTCAGCCCATCTCGGCTTCAGCCGCTCACATCTTAGGGGACATCTGCAGGGAGCGCTACGAGGCGGTCCTGCCCACGGTCCGGCTGCTGCTCCACCACAACCGCTTTGTGCCTTTCGTCTCTGCGGTGGCAGCGCTGGAGCTGGAAAACACTCAGTGAGTTTACACACAAACACATACAGTACATGGTTACAGATTGTTATCATGGTCTACTCTGTAACCTCTCTTACCCTAAAGTTAAGTTCCCTTTTTTCTCCACAACGTTGGTGTTATTGTTCTATTTTCATGCATCATTTGTACCGGCTGTCATAATGCAACCAAAGTGAAATTAGAAACGGGAAGTAGTTCTGAAAAACAATAAATGGGAAGTCTGGAGGATTTTCACGGTATCTTTATTTATTTTTTAACTTTGATAAACGTGTTACTGGACTAGAATCACTTTACTCAAATTGAGGATTTCTTTTATCTTTGTCATTAATTATCAGAATATTTTATATTGGGTTTTGTAACAGTTGATTTACTTGAGAATTAAATACATAAAAGATACATACAAAAAAATAGAATAAAAATACTGTAATGCAAGAATGTGCAATAAGGATCAAATAAAAATTCCAATGTATGAAAACAAAATTATGTATTTGTCATCAAAGTTGAGAATTTATCCAAATATACGTGAGAAGCTTTGGAATCAAAATCTGTTTTGTTGTTAAAATAAGAAATGTTGTCAAACCTGTATATAATGTACGTATTGATGATTGATTGATTTTGTTGTTGTGTCCTTACAGGGAGGCTAACACTATATTCCGTGGCAACTCACTGGCAACGCGCTGCATCGACGACATGATGAAGATTGTGGGAAAGAATTACCTGGCTGTTACCCTGAAGCCTGTAATAGATGAGGTATGAAACACACACACACTCACACTCACACACACGCTCACGCTCACACACACGCTCACACTCACACACACGCTCACACTCACACACACACAGCTGCATTTCCACTACAACACTGATCTACCTGCATCTTCAAAATGTGCTATATTTTATTCTTTGTCGTAATTTTTTGTCTTCTATCTCTGATTTAATATTGCTTCATGTTAAAGGATATATTTTTAGTTTAGGGACGTCTGAAAAATGTCTTGATCCTGTTAATGTCCTTTTTAATTTCAAGAAAATAGGAAAACATTTGCATTATACACAGAAATCTCAATCAGTCATTTCTCATTTATCAGGCCTGACTGTTGTTGTTTTGTCTTCCATAGATCTGTGAGTCCAACAAAACATGTGAGATAGACCCGGTTAAACTAAAGGAAGGCGACAACGTGGTGGTGAACAAGGTAAACACCTGACTCTTATGGCGCATTTCCACTGCAGCGCGGTTTAAGCGTGCCGTGCCCGGCCTGTTTTTGGTTGCGTTTCCACTTGGCGTAGTTCCGGCTAGCGGGTACTGTTTCACCGTTTTCTGGCTCTCCAAAATCCAGGTTCTTTCCGGCCAACAACCAGGGCTGAGTATGCTAAACTAGAGAGAGAATCGCTGGCAACTACAACAAGATGAACATATTTGATCGTGATTTAATTGTAATACACGTTTCTAAATGATGCCGAAGTAACAACATACTGATACCGGTTAGTGAAAACCATGAATTAATGCTTTGACAAGTCTGCAGACAGACGGCAGGCGAAAAACCTTTTTAAAATGCGTGTTTTCTGAATGGAGATTGGCTAAGCTAACGTTGTATATGCTCCGACCGTCCACACTCACAACAACGGCCTATACAGACATAAATAAAGCAGCGACTGTATTCGCCATGACACAGGCAGTCTGTGGTTTGTACTTGTTTAACTTTTGTCTAGTTTCTGAACAGATATGAGGAGCTGTGAGCTCTGAGTGCTAAGAGCTAACGGCTGAGGTTGGTTTTGTGTTTCGCATTGAAGATGACGTCACGGCTCCGCCTACACTGCGTTACTATAGTTACTGCCCCAGTTCCTAAACTGTAATGGAAACGCAGCATAAAGTGAGCGTGGCCTACCGAGGCCTAACTGTATACCGTACTAAGCCCTGCAGTGGAAATGCGCCATTACAGACCTCTACACAGACACAAAATACAACTTATTTAATCAAGTTGATAAATCCTGAATAAGACTATCCATCTGAATGCCTGTGTAATTTGTCTTCCACATTTGACTGTAGGCCTTTTTCCTTTTTAGACATTAGTTTTCCTCTCTTTTTTATGATGGTTTGAATGAAAGCAGCACTAATGTTTTTGTTTATTGTGCAGGAGAACCTTCAGGGTTACGTGCAGAAGGTTTTCTCCTCCATCACCCAGTCCAGCTCCAGCTGCCCCCCCCTGATGTGTGACGTCTTCAGGTCTCTGAGGAACCTGGCCTGCAAACGCTTTTCAGGTAAGAGCCTGTAGAAGGGCTGCCAGATTCGGAATAGATAATCGCAATTATTTTTTATTCAATTGCAATATGATTCAGAATATTAAAATGAATGAGCATTATGCATCATTATTTTTTATTATCCTTGACTGGACCAAACCATTTATGCAATTTGTTCTATTTATGTGTTTATTGATTGTGCGGAGTTTAAAGCTATCGAGTCATATTACAGGAGAAAGGAAATATAGAAAAACTGTATCACCTCCCATCTTCAGAGCAACTATTATAACCTTAGCGTTAAAGGGGACCTATCATGCAAAATGCACTTTTTGATGTCTTTTATACATAACTATGTGTCCCCGGTGTGTCAGGGAACTCACGCAGCGTCAGAAAATAAAACCCTCTCTCTTTTCCTCCGTACCCAAATCTCTAAAAACGGGCTACAATGGAGCTGATCCAGATTTGCGTCCGATATGACGTAATATCTGAAATGTGGACCCACGGCCCAATCAGAAAGTTGCTATCAGAAACAATGCCCGACTGTTTTGGACGTGATATGGTCGGTGTTTACATTAGCATCGCTAACACTCAGAGCTAACCTGTACTGGAGAGCATGTGTGTGAAGAAGCAGGAAGTAAAAAGGAACTCACCTTGTGGTATAACCGGCAAGAGAGAAAGCCTTCGAGCTCCAAACTGTTTCAGATCCTTGATAATCCATGATATGGCGTTTCATCACCGCAGCATTTAGACAGTAGCTGCCGGGTCCCGCATGAGCTCAGACCCCTCCTATTTTAAAGCTTTATACCCAAATCAGCACTTTTGAAACAGGAAGTGAAATAGAGGGATATGAGGCATGGCTAGAATGGCTGATCTGTTTGGTATTTTGAGCAAAACACTTCATTGACATGTTTTTAATATATTTTTATATATCTGAGAGACCTGTGCTATTGCCTTAAAATAACATGATAGATGACCTTTAAGAAAGCTTACTTAAATATCTGCCACAACATAAGTAACCGGATCAAAGTAACATTACGTAGCCTACAGTCCGCGGCACTGAGTGCAGACGTCGATGTGTCCCATTATCACTTCATAATGTATCATATATTTCCTTATCTGAGTCAGCTGAGCCGTATCTGGCCTTGCAACACTCAGTGTCACATACTGTATGCAGAAGTATTATTTTAAGCAACACATTAAGTTGATGAAACACTCGAGTCAAATGTAATTAAAGACAGATCGTGTCTTAGACATAAACCTGTTAATGTACGCATTCAAACACTTTTTCTTTTACCAGCTGTATTCACCTTGCAGGTTTATGTGGCTTTGATCCTGGATAAAGTGTCATGGAAGTTTAACTTCATATGTCTAATATTATAGTTGACTTTTCATTCAGGAAGTATGACGCTGCGCTGTCAGTACGCTTCTCCATGTTTGTGATTGGTCAAATGTTACTAGCCCCGCCCCTTTCATGTGAACGCGCACTCAGCCGGACAGAGAGAAACCCTGGCTTGAGTTACCGAGTTGATAACCAGCGTCGTAGGACCGCTTAGCGAGAGCGTGTTTGTTAGGGTTAGGTAAGCCGGGTAACTCGAACATATCCACTACTGGATTCGTAGTGCAGGTCTCTGAATCTGTTGTTTGGGGGTCCTTGTGATAAATGTTGTTTTATTGCTCGATTTGACATTTCGCCTGATAAAGCGCTTGATAAATTAAATGTTTCATTGTTTCTCCCTACAGCTGACCCACATGTCCAGTACTCGGCCGTCAGCAGCTTTGTGTTCCTGCGGTTCTTCGCCGTCGCTGTTCTTTCTCCGCACTCCTTCCAGCTCCGCTCCCACCACCCTGTGAGTGCACCGTCCCAACACCTTTTTAATATATATATATAATATACAGGAAGACTAGTTGTGATTTTACATTTCTCTTTTTATTTCCAGGACCCTGAGATCTCCCGCACGCTCACCCTCATCTCAAAAACAATCCAGACGCTGGGCAGCTGGGGGAGTCTGTCAAAAAAAATGGTAAGAGTAAAAAGAAATATGATGGCAAAGTGAGAGGAAGGGTAGCATGATGCTTCATTCTGATTAGCTTTGGCTCAATTCCTTTTAAAACAAGGAGTTCCAATCTCTGAACAACACGTTTAACAGTCTTGAATGTCTGATTCGTTTAAGCAAACACAACTAAACAGAGATTTGTTACTAAAGCTGCGTTCACATGACAAGTGGTGAAAGGCTCTGTGCAGATGTTGTTTTTCTGTGGAGAAATCGGTGCCGTCCGAGCATACCTACCTCTTTGGACTGCTTCACATAGAAAAACACATTTTCACTTTGGTTGTATTGGCCAACATGCAAGGTTTAGAAAGATGTTGTTACTCCTAGACATGCAGTAGAGTTGTGATACCCCTTGAAACGGTTGTGACAATTTACTTTAAGTTTAGAGAATATCACAACTTTTTAAAAAGAGCCAAAATAAATTGGGTAAAACTGTAATAACGACATTTGTAAAAGTGATTTGTTTGCAGTCTATGTTTTAGAGGAACAGTCAAAAGTGTTAAATATAGTCACTCTTTGAGTGAAATGCAATATCGTAAATTCTGTGTTTCTTTCTTTCTCTTTGTAGTCTAGCTTCAAAGAAACCTACATGTACGACTTCTTCAAATCATTCCAAGAAGACAAGTGTATCGAAAAAGTAAAAAAGGTACATTTACCTAAAGCTCTGTAGAATTGTTCTCCTTTATTTTTCATTTTAAATGATTAACACTGAAATTATTCTGTTGTCCAGTTCCTTGATGAGATCTCCACTAACGTCAGCAAAGAGTCCAGTGTGCTGGAGGACGCTGTGGTGCTGAAGGAGGGGTGAGTGTTCGATATGAGCCTGATCAACAGGAAGTGAAGCTAAGTGAAGCTAAGTGAAGCTAAGTGAAGCTAAGTGAAGCTAAGTGAAGCTAAGTGAAGCTAAGTGAAGCTAAGTGAAGCTAAGTGAAGCTAAGTGAAGCTAAGTGAAGCTAAGTGAAGCTAAGTGAAGCTAAGTGAAGCTAAGTGAAGCTAAGTGAAGCTAAGTGAAGCTAAGTGAAGCGGCTGTGAAGCGGCTGTGAAGCGGCTGTGAAGCTAAGCTAAGCGTAGCTTGTGGCTGCTGTGAAGCTAAGCTAAGCGTAGCTTGTGGCTGCTGTGAAGCTAAGCTAAGCGTAGCTTGTGGCTGCTGTGAAGCTAAGCTAAGCGTAGCTTGTGGCTTCTGTGAAGCTAAGCTAAGCGTAGCTTGTGGCTGCTGTGAAGCTAAGCTAAGCGTAGCTTGTGGCTGCTGTGAAGCTAAGCTAAGCGTAGCTTGTGGCTGCTGTGAAGCTAAGCTAAGCGTAGCTTGTGGCTGCTGTGAAGCTAAGCTAAGCGTAGCTTGTGGCTGCTGTGAAGCTAAGCTAAGCGTAGCTTGTGGCTGCTGTGAAGCTAAGCTAAGCGTAGCCTGTGGCTGCTGTGAAGCGAAGCGAAGTGAAGCCAGTGGCTGCTGTGAAGCTAAGCGTAGCGAAGTGAAGCTAAGTGAAGCTAAGTGAAGCTAAGTGAAGCTAAGCGAAGCTAGTGGCTGCTGTGAAGCTAAGTGAAGCTAAGTGAAGCTAAGTGAAGCTAAGCGAAGCTAGTGGCTGCTGTGAAGCTAAGTGAAGCTAAGCGAAGCTAGTGGCTGCTGTGAAGCTAGTGGTTGCTGTGAAGCTAAGCGAAGCTAAGTGGCTGCTGTGAAGCTAGTGGCTGCTGTGAAGCTAAGTGAAGCTAGTGGCTGCTGTGAAGCTAGTGGCTGCTGTGAAGCTAGTGGTTGCTGTGAAGCTAGTGGTTGCTGTGAAGCTAAGTGAAGCTAAGTGGCTGCTGTGAAGCCAGTGGCTGCTGTGAAGCGAAGTGAAGCTAGTGGCTGCTGTGAAGCGAAGTGAAGCTAGTGGCTGCTGTGAAGCTAGTGGCTGCTGTGAAGCTAAGCTAAGCGTAGCTTGTGGCTGCTGTGAAGCTAAGCTAAGCGTAGCTTGTGGCTTCTGTGAAGCTAAGCTAAGCGTAGCTTGTGGCTGCTGTGAAGCTAAGCTAAGCGTAGCTTGTGGCTGCTGTGAAGCTAAGCTAAGCGTAGCTTGTGGCTGCTGTGAAGCTAAGCTAAGCGTAGCTTGTGGCTGCTGTGAAGCTAAGCTAAGCGTAGCTTGTGGCTGCTGTGAAGCTAAGCTAAGCGTAGCTTGTGGCTGCTGTGAAGCTAAGCTAAGCGTAGCCTGTGGCTGCTGTGAAGCGAAGCGAAGTGAAGCCAGTGGCTGCTGTGAAGCTAAGCGTAGCGAAGTGAAGCTAAGTGAAGCTAAGTGAAGCTAAGTGAAGCTAAGCGAAGCTAGTGGCTGCTGTGAAGCTAAGTGAAGCTAAGTGAAGCTAAGTGAAGCTAAGCGAAGCTAGTGGCTGCTGTGAAGCTAAGTGAAGCTAAGCGAAGCTAGTGGCTGCTGTGAAGCTAGTGGTTGCTGTGAAGCTAAGCGAAGCTAAGTGGCTGCTGTGAAGCTAGTGGCTGCTGTGAAGCTAAGTGAAGCTAGTGGCTGCTGTGAAGCTAGTGGCTGCTGTGAAGCTAGTGGTTGCTGTGAAGCTAGTGGTTGCTGTGAAGCTAAGTGAAGCTAAGTGGCTGCTGTGAAGCCAGTGGCTGCTGTGAAGCGAAGTGAAGCTAGTGGCTGCTGTGAAGCGAAGTGAAGCTAGTGGCTGCTGTGAAGCTAGTGGCTGCTGTGAAGCTAAGTGAAGCTAGTGGCTGCTGTGAAGCTAAGCGAAGCTGCTTCTTTTGTCCTAGAAAGACAAGGTAAACTTAACTAATGTGCATTTTTTTAAAAGAGCAATAGTTTTGGCGAAAACCAAAAGGTACCATGGGGTCAGATTATAATTTTCCAAAGGGGGGTTCGTTTAGCATGAAGCACTTGAAATAACTAAAGGATAAGTTAAAAATGAAATGAGGTGATGGAAATCTATTTCTGCTAAAAAGTGAGCAATGATTGAGAGTCAGAGCTCAACATTTCAGATGTGTGTATCTCACACTGCTGTAACTTTAATTCATGTTCCTTTGTCATTCACGTTTTATTATCTTTGCTTTTAAATTAGTGTTTCTTAATGCTCTTAATATCTTTCATTTTTGTAATAAACTTGCATTGCCTTTAAGAATTAGAATTCCTTTATTAGTCCCACAGCGGGGATATTTACAGTAAAAGTGGTATAGCAGGTAAAAAAAAGAAGGCATGACATAATATATAAACAACATTAAGTGGCCTGTTGTATTATTTTTTTGCAGCTGAACAAAGAAAATGCAATTATTTTATTTGTTTTTCATCGTCTTAAACTCCTTTTTTAATCTTGTGTGTGTTCTTGTAGGGAAGTACAGAAGCGAGCCCAGGGCAGGAAACGACTTGGAAAGAAAACCTTTAAGAAGCGATGGCTCAGACTGACCAATAGGGAGCTCTCCTACCACAAACATAAAGGTGAGATCCAGTTGTATAATGACAACTTGTTGCATAATATAAAATCAAACCAACAAGAGAAAGCTGCATGCAGTACTTTCTGTCATGGTGTCATTCTTAATGCTACCACCAGGGGGCGTCAAAGTAATACAAGTCAAACGTTCAAATCCTGTCACCTTTATTTTATACATAATTGTCAAAGCCTTGGAAATCATTAATAACATATAATCAGTGGTGTAGTGGTGATTTTTTACTGGGTGGACGGGGCGGGGGAGGGACACTGGACGCCCTCGTGAACTGTCATGGGGGGGGGGGGGGGAGTACACTGTGGACCTCTGTCGCCTGTCAGCGCAACTTACATGATGCCGTTTACGTCAGCGAACCGAGCCGGCGTTTCTGCGCCACTGTCACTCAAATGCGGGACATAGTCTCAATTTGTGGGACGTGGGACAAATGATAAAAATGCTATGTGTGCAGTCCCGCACAAACCCGGACACCTGGTCACCTCACACACACACACACACGATGCTGCCCCTCACACACACATGCTTCAAATCAAGTTGCATAAATACTTGAGCTACGTTTTTATTATAATTACTGTGAAATGTATAATGTTTTCGTCATTATTACAACAAATACACACTTGCAACTGATAACTGACTATTAAAAATAAAATAAAAACATGCTTCAAAAAGGTGGGGGCTCCAAATAAGTGGGGGGATGGCGGTCCCCCGAGTCCAACGACCACTACACCACTGTATATAATAAATGGAAATGCAGAATATGTAGAAAGGAATATGTACACGGAGGCGTGTGGGTTGTGCGTTGGTGTTCAGATCAGGGGGGTCACAGGTTCAAACCCCACTGCAGTCAGCATGTCGTTGTGTCCCTGAGACCCTTCACCCCAAATGGCTCCTGTGGGGATTGCCCACAGTATTGAGTATGTCATTCGCTTTGGATAAAAGCGTCTAACAAGTAACATGTCATGTAATGTATAAATGGAGATCTCAAGCTGATTATGTAAATAAGGGGTGTCAAAACTTTTTTACAATGAGGAAATGAGGATCAAACAATCATATCATGTTTCTAGACCTGAAAAACCCCATAATATATGCATTTAACGTTATTTTTCTAAATAACTTGCAACTCAGTGCAACGTTTGACATTACAGTGGTTTAGTCGTTGGCCCACATATTACAAAATGTGCTGTTTTTTACACTACAGTTATTTCTAATGCACAGTATTCAGGGTGTCCGCGGGGTCTTAAAAAGTATTAAAAGTTGATGAATCAATTTAGCGAAAATGAAGGCTATTAAATGGCATTTTCCAAGGTATTACATTTTGTAGCTTGTTTTCAATAAGTATATAAATGGTCCAACAAGGTTGTGTTCTACAGTCTGCCTGAATGTAATCATGGCGTAGGTGTGTAGTGTGATTCTGTGTAGTTTATTGATGGCATCCCGTTGGGTTTGACGTCATCTGAACAGGACATCGCGCGCTCACTGCTTGATAGCGCGAAGGTCCGTTTACGCCGGTTGTTAAACAACATCGTTATGGGGAAATGCAAGTTTGCGTCCAAATGGTTGGAAGATAAGGAGGAAGGACAATCCATACTGTATATAGTCAATGTGAGGTAAAGTGTGTCGCCAAGGTAACCGGTTAAAACTCTAAGTGGCGATGAGGTCTTAAAATGTATGGAAAGGGTCTTAAAAAGGTCTTAAAGCAGGCCTATTCAAATGGCGGCCCGTGGGCCAGATGCGGCCCAGAACCAACTCCCGAGTGGCCCAGCCTCCCGTGGCCAAATAACGGGCCAGCGAAGTTTTGGAATGATGTCAATAAACAGCAGTTCCCTAACGTTCAGAAAGTAGCGATCTGTGTGCTCAGTATGTTTGGATCAACATACAAATGTGAGTCAAGCTTTTCACACATGAACTAAAAGAAAAGTAGCACTCGCTGCTCCCTGACTGACAGCACTCTTCACCAATGTCTTAGGATTGCATTGACATCCTATGAGCCAAAAATCACTGCTCTTGTTCAAAACGAAAAATGTCACTTCTCCCATTGAGAAAGTCAGCGATGACAAATCACAACTGAGGTGATAGTAAGCTCCTAGTTTACTATAGTAGACGTGTAGTGTTCATTCATATGTTAGTTGCCCTTATCCTTTGTTATGGGTTTGTGCACTGAAGGGTTTGACAGTTCTTTCTGTATTCATTTAAATGCACTTTGTAATGTGTCGTATGATTTTTCTTTTTGTTATTATTTGAAAAGTGAAAAAATAGTAGAACTCTTTTTGTTACATTGAAGCTCTTTAGCTGTTTGTTTATGCACTTTTTGATGTGCATGTGTCATATGCATTGTAGAGGAAACTTCTGTGTAGCATGCAGTGGAGTCACCGACTCAGGAAGGAGACACGGGAAGAGTCGGAGCTTTGATGTCAAACCACTGTGATTTATTTGGAGTTGGTACCAGAGTATTCACATCACAAATCCAAGAGTCAGAGGTTCTGACTTCACGGTAGAGTTGCCACGTCAATTCTGGAGAGCCTCTCTCTTGCCAGACCATCTAACTGGTTTCGCAGAGAGTAAACAACATATTTGAGAAGATAGCCTAAACAGTGTGGGAACACAGAGCTACTTGCCTCGGACACTTATGACCTCGAAGATTTCACCTTGGAGTCCACAAATACAGAGAAGGAAGTGTCCCAGTGTACCCACAACACAGACCATCTGTGACCCAGTATTGACCGGTCACAGAATGGGAACAATAACATTATTGGCTAAGCCGCCTGTGTCCTTAAAGAAGGTAAACAGACATCGAGGTTTGTCCTGTATGTTACAAATTGGCGTCTTATGATAATTATTTCCATAACATGCATCCAATTTTATTTTGTATGTGAGGACATTTATTAAGACTTCTATTATTGTATTCAGTTAAATGCACTTTGTGATGTGCCTGGTTCAAAAAGAATAACCTGAATATTTGACTTCTAAAGCAAACAAATGTAATGCTACAATAATGCACTTTGAGATGCCTCAGATTCTGTTAAATTAATGCAAATTTGTTTTTATGCACTTTTTGACGTACCTTTTGTTAGATGAACAATGAATACAAATGGCATGTTTTTCATCGCAGTAATATGTGTTGGTTTCAAATGTGTCATTACCCGCTTTTTACAGGCCGCTGAATGTCTGGCCCAACTGAATGTGTAATTGAATAGCCCTGTCTTAAAGGGTATTACATCTGACTTCAGGATTCCTGCATATTCCCGCTTATTGCTCTCTGGAGGTTTTTGGATATGGGTTTTCACAGAGACTCGAAGACACCCTGCTGTGTGAACAGTTATAACCAGGGCTGCACATAGCTGGTGCGCTGGTGCGCTGGTGCGCATGCGCACCCGCCGCGAAAAAAGGAGCACCGGATCATTTGAAAAAAGGCGCATTTGCGCACCAACATTGAGAGAGAGAGATATTTGCAAGTTGCATATTAACTGGTAAGATAGCAGGGTTTCCCACACATAGACTTTACCTGGGCGGGCCACCCAGGTATATTAACGGCCGCCAAAGTATAATTCGTAAGCCGTTTAGGTTTGATTTTTTTAATCCGTCCGCGAGCACGACGGCATCTGTCGATCCCTCGCTCTACCCCCTCGCTATTGTGTGAAGGGTCTGCTTTATGCACTCCGCACAGTAACCCTGCTGCGAGGCTCCGGTGAACAGTCCATGAGCGTGCTCACTAGCGCAACTCCCCCCCCCCCCCCCCCCGTTTATAAAGTCAAGTACCCCTCAAAAGGTCTGGTTTATTTCATTTGAAGGATGCGCACCAAGCACCATCTCCAGGTGCTCCTTTGAGAACCAGGGCAAAAAGGTTGTGTGCACCCCTGGTTATAACTCAATATTGTATTATATATTATCTCTTTGATTTACACACGGCATCTATTGCACGTCTGTCCCTCCTGGGAGAGGGATCCCTCCTCTGTTGCTCTCCCTGAGGTTTCTCCCATTTTCCCTTTAAACTGTGGGTTTTCTCTGGAAGTTTTTCCTTGTGCGATGTGAGGGTCTAAGGACAGAGGGTCTAAGGACAGAGGGTCTAAGGACAGAGGGTCTAAGGATAGAGGGTGTTGTTTTTTCTCATACTGATATTCTGAACAATCTGTGCTGTTGTATTTGCTGTAAAGTGTCTCTACTGTAGGCTATTTTTATTATATTTACAGCACTTTGGCTCGACCAAAAATCGTTTATAAATGTGCTATATAAATAAAACTTGATTTGAAAATGTTTAATAAAATGTATATGATCCATATCATAAGGTTTAGATCAGCAGGAAGGCTGAGCGCACCATTCCTGCAGCGAACTGGACTATGGGAACATTTTACAGCGTTAAATGCACTTTTTAAAATGTTGTGGTTACTAACCTGCCATTTAGTCTGTGAGAACTCACCAAACGTTATATTGTGGACCTTGCAAATAGCTTGTACTACTCTGGATGGATCATCTTTCAGAAATGACCCAAAACATATATATTTTTAAAGCACTGTGGTTGTAAAAATAGACCTACGCCTTCTTATATTTGAGAGCTTTTACGACTACACTGTACACCACACATGGGTTGTTCTTACCTCTGACTTTCTATTATTCTAGTTTCATTTTTTACATGTTTACTTTTTTAGGGAAAGAAGCCCTCTGCATCATCAATGTGAAAAACATCCAGGCTGTGGAGAAACTGGATGAAAGTGCCTTTAACCGCAAAAATGTAAGCCGATCCCCCCGAGACACCCACCCATTCATCACTCTCAAAGTATGGCCCCTTTTTAATGAACACTCACAGATGGAGGTATTTTCACTCCTTTTTACCCGGAAAGTCGTGTTGGAGGAGTACGGAAATGCAAACACATCTGATGCTAAATCTCCTGCAATGTGTCAAAGTGAAGCGTTATGAATCACAGGAAGTAAAACACGTTGTTTCATAAATCTATTTCTGCTGTCACGGTCCGCTCTGATGGTCTTTATTGGGTTTTCAACCATTGATTATTTTCATTATTGATTAATAACACAAAGGGGAACTAATACTTACTTCACAATCAGCTGCAAAGCTATTATTTATTATGAATGTATCATTTGATCGTCAACAGAGACACGACATACTGATATACACCTGAACATCAGCAGGAGAGGACTCTTTAAAGTAGAGACACTACATACTGATATACACCTGAACATCAGCAGGAGAGGACTCTTTAAAGTAGAGACACTACATACTGATATACACCTGAACATCAGCAGGAGAGGACTCTTTAAAGTAGAGACACTACATACTGATATACACCTGAACATCAGCAGGAGAGGACTCTTTAAAGTAGAGACACTACATACTGATATACACCTGAACATCAGCAGGAGAGGACTCTTTAAAGTAGAGACACTACATACTGATATACACCTGAACATCAGCAGGAGAGGACTCTTTAAAGTAGAGACACTACATACTGATATACACCTGAACATCAGCAGGAGAGGACCTCTTTAAAGTAGAGACACTACATACTGATATACACCTGAACATCAGCAGGAGAGGACTCTTTAAAGTAGAGACACTACATACTGATATACACCTGAACATCAGCAGGGAGAGGACTCTTTAAAGTAGAGACACTACATACTGATATACACCTGAACATCAGCAGGAGAGGACTCTTAAAGTAGAGACACTACATACTGATATACACCTGAACATCAGCAGGAGAGGACTCTTTAAAGTAGAGACACTACATACTGATATACACCTGAACATCAGCAGGAGAGGACTCTTTAAAGTAGAGGACACTACATACTGATATACACCTGAACATCAGCAGGAGAGGACTCTTTAAAGTAGAGACACTACATACTGATATACACCTGAACATCAGCAGGAGAGGACTCTTTAAAGTAGAGACACTACATACTGATATACACCTGAACATCAGCAGGAGAGGACTCTTTAAAGTAGAGACACTACATACTGATATACACCTGAACATCAGCAGGAGAGGACTCTTTAAAGTAGAGACACTACATACTGATATACACCTGAACATCTGCAGGAGAGGACTCTTTAAAGTATAGACACTACATACTAATATACACCTGAACATCAGCAGGAGAGGACTCTTTAAAGTAGAGACACTACATACTGATATACACCTGAACATCAGCAGGAGAGGACTCTTTAAAGTAGAGACACTACATACTGATATACACCTGAACATCAGCAGGAGAGGACTCTTTAAAGTAGAGACACTACATACTGATATACACCTGAACATCAGCAGGAGAGGACTCTTTAAAGTAGAGACACTACATACTGATATACACCTGAACATCAGCAGGAGAGGACTCTTTAAAGTAGAGACACTACATACTGATATACACCTGAACATCAGCAGGAGAGGACTCTTTAAAGTAGAGACACTACATACTGATATACACCTGAACATCAGCAGGAGAGGACTCTTTAAAGTAGAGACACTACATACTGATATACACCTGAACATCCGCAGGAGAGGACTCTTTAAAGTATAGACACTACATACTGATATACACCTGAACATCCGCAAGAGAGGACTCTTTAAAGTAGAGACACTACATACTGATATACACCTGAACATCAGCAGGAGAGGACTCTTTAAAGTAGAGACACTACATACTGATATACACCTGAACATCAGCAGGAGAGGACTCTTTAAAGTAGAGACACTACATACTGATATACACCTGAACATCAGCAGGAGAGGACTCTTTAAAGTAGAGACACTACATACTGATATACACCTGAACATCAGCAGGAGAGGACTCTTTAAAGTAGAGACACTACATACTGATATACACCTGAACATCAGCAGGAGAGGACTCTTTAAAGTAGAGACACTACATACTGATATACACCTGAACATCAGCAGGAGAGGACTCTTTAAAGAAGAGACACTACATACTGATATACACCTGAACATCAGCAGGAGAGGACTCTTTAAAGAAGAGACACTACATACTGATATACACCTGAACATCAGCAGGAGAGGAATGTTTAAAGTAGAGACACTACATACTGATATACACCTGAACATCAGCAGGAGAGGACTCTTTAAAGTAGAGACACTACATACTGATATACACCTGAACATCAGCAGCAGAGGACTCTTTAAAGTACAGACACTACATACTGATATACACCTGAACATCAGCAGGAGAGGACTCTTTAAAGTACAGACACTACATACTGATATACACCTGAACATCAGCAGGAGAGGACTCTTTAAAGTAGAGACACTACATACTGATATAAACCTGAACATCAGCAGGAGAGGACTCTTTAAAGTACAGACACTACATACTGATATACACCTGAACATCAGCAGGAGAGGACTCTTTAAAGTAGAGACACTACATACAGATATACACCTGAACATCAGCAGGAGAGGACTCTTTAAAGTAGAGACACTACATACTGATATACACCTGAACATCAGCAGGAGAGGACTCTTTAAAGTAGAGACACTACATACTGATATGAACCTGAAAATAGGCAGAATATGTCCTCTTAAATACATTATCAAAATAGTTATTTCTCTGTCGATTTGAGTTGTCGAGCAGCTCTATTATATTTACATAAAACTGTAGATATTTCCAAAAGTAAAAGTATTCATTGTGCAGATTGGTCCATTTCAGAATAATATATATGATATGTTTTATAATGATTGATCATGAAAGTGTTCTCAAAGCTGGTAAAGGTGCAGCTAGTTTGAATGACTTTGTATACTGCAGGGTAGCTTGTGGATTTACTCCACTTGATTATATTTCTATAAGTTATCGTAGCAGCTCTACTCTTTTTACATTAAACAGTAGAGGTATGAAAACATTCACACCCTGTTGACCTGACTGGTTTGTGTGGTGTTAGATGTTTCAGGTGGTGCACTGCGAGAAGCTGCTGTACATGCAGGCGGGGAACTGCGTGGAGGCCGGCGAGTGGCTGGAGGTGCTCGGCCCGGTCAGTCGCTGCAACGAGGGCCGCTTCTCCTCCTTCCACCCCTCAAACTACAGCGGGGGATTCTGGCAGTGCTGCAGGAGCCCGAGCAGCAGCGCCCCCGGCTGCAAGCCCTGCACCACGTGAGTCACCTGCACTGATATGTTATCGATCTCTTTACAATACTAAGACTTAATAGCTGCCAAAATGAACATGGGGTAAAAATCAGAGATGTAAAGAAAACACTCATATCGGGTAGAAAGGGTTAATTAATGATACGATAATACTAGTCCGATCAAGTCTGAAATGTGTCTTGCAGCTCAATGTGTAACATCAATATGGACACATATCAGGACACATGAAAAACAAACATTTAACATAACATCACTGAGAGAAAACATTTTAAATGACACTTTAGCGTGAGTCACCGGCACCTGCACGGAGATACGTTATCGCCAAAGTATCTCATATACTTTTTAATAATACTAAGACTTAATAGCTGCCCAAATGAACACAGGGTCAATTTCAGAGATGTAAAGAAAACACTCATATCAGGTAGAAAGAGTTAATTAACAACATGAGTCACCGGCACCTGCACGGAGATACGTTATCTTTCAACTATCTCGTATTTTCTTACCAAGACACAATCCAAAATAGCTGCCAAATGAACACTTGACCAAGATCAGAGAGGTAGGAGAAAACACTCATATCGGGTAGAAAGAGTTAATTTGACAGATGAGGATCAACATTAACGCAAACCAAGCTCAACACTCTTAATAAAGACACTTTATGTTGGTGTGAAATTCTTCTTGCTTCTTTTTAAAAAGCTTATTTAGTTTGCATCCACAGGTGTTTGACTGCACTTGCTATTCATTTGAATCTTAATTCAGGAGAGAAACGCCATATTTCTCCTGGATATGCTTTTAAGAGAGACAAATGGAGGAGTCTCCACCGCCCTTCACCCCCCCCTGTCACCTCTGAGGATACTCTTCCTTCACCCCACAGCTCTCTCTACTCTCCGGTCACCCTTTCACCCTCGCCCACCCTCCTGGAGATCGCTGAACACACAAAGGAGATACAGGGGGTTGGCACCGATTCCTTCCTGGAGTTCAAAGACCAAATTAAGGCGATACGCAGGGCTGGCAGCATGTCCTTTACCCCCGCTCCTCAACGACGCCCACCAAAATCACTGCAGAGACGCGCACCATCTCCCCCGTCTTCATCACCGTGCCTACGTCAACCACCTCCCCCCCCTGGCAGCATGTCCCTCTACCCCCGCACCATCTCCCCCGTCTCCATCACCGTGCCTACGTCAACCACCTCCCCCCCCTGGCAGCATGTCCTCTACCCCCGCACCATCTCCCCCGTCTCCATCACCGTGCCTATGTCAACCACCTCCCCTCCCTTCAAGAAAGCATCTGCAGTCTCCGAAGCCTGATAAGGATGTGTGTGTACAAAACGCAACAAACTCTTACTGATATGTGATGGGTCCAGGCTCAAGGGCGTATGGCACTCTCAACTAGGGGTGCAACAACTAATCGACTTAATCGATTACCAAATTAGTTGGCAACTAATTCAGTCGTCGATTCGTTGGTGACGTCATCACATGTGTTCTACACCCCGTTAAGCTCCAACGTTATCACTCTTTTTTATCGGTACAGGAGACATTTAAAACATATGTCATATGTATTATTGCTACATAAACATTATATCGCAGTCTTAGTGTCGCCAACTCCGTTTCTAATATGCAATATGACTACAAAATGCGTCTATAATGTATTTTCGATCTTCCCAATTCAGACGAGAGATCTCTCCCCCGCCTGCTTGCGAGGGGGCGGGGCCGTTTACACACACACACGCAGCTGCTACATGCATGCAACACACACACACACACACACACACACACACACACACACACACGGAGGAGATGGCAGAGAGAACGCGCTCCAAGGTGTGGTTAAACTTTACCCGTCTCGATGTGGAGAATCCTCGTTGCCAAAAGTGCAATAAGAGTTTAGTATGTAAGGGCGGTAACGCGAGCAATTTGTCTAAACATTTATCAAAAGTGCTCCACATCCAGACGGAGGAATGCACCGGGTTCCACTGTATTTCCAGCAGCTCTGTAGCCCCATCCACGAGGAACGTTTCCACGTCAGGTGTTATGTATGCTAGCAGCAACACACGGAGTTAACACAATTATACAAACATGGGTTAATGATTAGAGGAAACTGAGTTATTTATTTTGTAAAAGTTTCAGCTATTCTGTTTACAGTTCTGTCATCACATTATTTAATACGATTTGTTAAAACGTTGTTGTTTCTTTTGATGTGAAATATTATGCATTTAATTACAATAAAAAGCAATGTTAGTTTTCTTCACAATTTGTTTAGTTTTACCTTATTTCTTGTCAAAAGAACCATTAATACTATTGTTAAAAAGACCGGATCGATAAGCAGTATCGATATAAGTAGTAGTACAGTTAAAACCTTAACGATCCGAATAATCGATTAAAAATGTTCATTAATCGATAGATTAATCGATTATCAAATTAGTCGTTTGTTGCAGCCCTACTCTCAACTCTTTCCAGGACATGTCGGGGCCCTGCCTGCCTGTAGCTTTGCCGATATCTGTGTTGATAGGTAATATATTAAGAGCGGTGAATCAGCTTAGAAACAGGAAGTGCTCAAACGTTTGTGTGAGTTTATCAAATTTAGCAGTGATTCCATGTCAGCCACAGCTTGTTACAAAAAACATGACTGATAGTGTATCTAACAAACTTAAACTAGCTTTATTAAATGTCAGGTCTCTGGCAGGAAAAACATTTTTAATCAATGATTTTATCACTGAGCACAATCTCGATTTTATGTTTTTAACAGAAACTTGGATTGAACAAAATAACAGTGCAGCTGTTCTTATCGAATCAACCCCTCCCAACTTTGGTTTTATGAGTCAGGAAAGAATGCATAAGAAAGGGGGTGGAGTTGGTATTCTGTTCAATGATTCCCTTCAATGCAGGAAGACATCTTATGAGAACTTTGCTTCTTTTGAATATGTGGCCCTTCAGCTGAAATGCTCCTCTCGAGCTCTGTTCCTAAATATCTATAGACCACCCAAATACTGTGCAAGCTTTTTTGATGACTTTACTGAACTGCTGTCTATAGTGTGTATTGACTTTGACCGTCTAGTCATTGTTGGTGATTTTAACATCCATGTTGATAACCCCCAGGACAGAGGGGCTAAAGAACTGTTTTGTGTTCTTGATAGCTATGGACTGACTCAGCATGTGACGGAGCCCACGCACAATAAGGGGCACACTCTGGACTTAATTATCTCAAAGGGTCTGAATATCTCTAAGGTTGTGGTGACTGATGTTGCACTCTCTGACCATTCCTGTGTTTTCTTTGAGAGCTCTATTTCTGTTCACAAAAATGTTCAAAAAGAGGTAACCACAAAGCGATATTTAACTGAAAATACTAGGGAAATGTTTACTCAGAATTTTTCTTCCACACTTGCCCCTGTTAACATCTCAGTAAATGAGCTAGTAGATCATTTTAATTCAAAAATTAAAAATGTTATAGATGCCATTGCTCCAACTAAGGTAAAGGAAGTGACTGGGAAGAAAATATCTCCATGGAGAAAGGCCATGACCGTGAGAGCAGAAAAAAGAGAATGTCGAAAAGCTGAACGCAGGTGGCGAAAAACAAATCTCCAGGTTCACTTTGAAATCTATAAAGAGAGACTTGGCCTTTATAATTTGGAATTGAAAAACGCACGACAGTCTTTCTTCTCTGACATCATTACCAAAAACAATGCACGTGCCTTGTTTGCTACCGTCGACAGACTAACTAACCCCCCAGTGTCAGTAGCCTCTGAATTTCTATCCACCAGGGCGTGCAATGAATTTGCCTTTTTCACTGACAACATTCAGAAAATCAGACAAGCAGTCAGTGCCTCTGCATCAGGAACAGCAAATGTGCTGTCCCTATGTCCACCTAACATAAATTCAAACACCATGACACAATTCCATCAGATTAATGATAAAAACCTAGAGGACATTATTCAACTTCTGAAATCCTCCTCCTGCTGCCTTGATATTATTCCAACAGGATATTTCAAAGATGTTTTTCGTTGCATGGCCTCAGATCTACTTCATATAGTAAACAAATCTCTTCACTCAGGTATTTTTCCACAGGCCCTGAAAACTGCAGTCATTAAACCGCTCTTAAAAAAGAATAATCTAGATGCTTCAGTAATGAACAATTACAGGCCCATATCAAACCTCCCATTTCTAGGTAAAATCATTGAAAAAGTTGTTTTTCAACAGTTGAGTAATTTCTTGCATTTAAATAACTGTTTCGATGTGTTCCAGTCAGGCTTTCGTCCAAACCACAGCACTGAGACTGCTCTTGTAAAGGTCTTTAATGACATCCACTTAAACACAGACAGTGGCAGAACTTCAGTGTTAGTATTATTAGATCTCAGTGCTGCGTTTGACACTGTTGACCACAGCATATTACTAGACCGACTGGAAAACTGGGTGGGACTTTCGGAAACAGTTCTAAATTGGTTTGAATCCTACTTAAAGGACAGAAACAACTTTGTTTCTATAGGTAAATACACATCTGAGTTGACAAATATGACATGTGGGGTTCCTCAAGGCTCCATCTTGGGGCCTCTTCTCTTTAACATCTACATGCTACCACTGGCTCAGATAATGAAAAACAACAAAATAAGTTACCATAGCTATGCGGATGACACACAAATTTACGTAACAATTTCACCAGGAGACTATGCTCCAATTCAAACACTGAGTAAGTGCATTGAACAAATCAATGACTGGATGTGTCAGAACTTTCTCCAATTAAACAAAGATAAAACTGAGGTAATGGTCTTTGGAGCCAAGGCAGAACGTATAAAAGTTAGCGCTGAGCTTCAGTCTGCAATGTTCAAAACAACAGATAAAGCCAGAAATCTAAGTGTAGTCATGGACTCTGACCTGAGTTTCAACAGTCACATTAAAACAGTTACTAAATCAGCCTACTATCACCTAAAGAATATATCTAGGATTAAAAGACTAATGTCACAGCAGGATTTGGAAAAACTTGTCCATGCTTTTATCTTCAGTAGACTCGACTACTGTAATGGTGTCTTCACAGGTCTCACTAAAAAATATATTAGAAAGCTGCAGCTGATTCAGAACGCCGCTGCTCGAGTCCTCACTAACACTAAGAAAGTGGATCACTCCTGTTCTGAAGTCTTTACACTGGCTTCCTGTGTGTCAAAGAATAGATTTCAAAATACTGCTGCTGGTTTATAAAGCACTGAATGGTTTAGGCCCAAAATACATTTCTGACCTCCTGCTAAATGATGAACCATCCAGATCTCTCAGGTCTTCAGGGACTGGTCAGCTTTCTGTCCCCAGAGTCAGAACTAAACATGGAGAAGCAGCGTTCAGTTATTATGCTCCAAATATCTGGAACAAACTCCCAGAAACCTGCAGGTCCGCTACAACTCTGACTACTTTTAAATCCAGACTAAAGACTTTTCTTTTTGCCGCTGCTTTTAATTGAACTATTCATATCTTAAACTGCACTGTAACTTTGATCCATGTATTTTTTCTTTTAATGTTTCTTTTATTATCTTTTCTTTTTAATGACTGATTTTAAATGCCATTTTCTTAATGTCTTTCGTTTTTTGTAAAGCACTTTGAATTGCCTTGTGTTGAAAGGTGCTATATAAATAAACTTGCCTTGCCTTGCCTTGCCTTAAAGGGGACCTATCATGCAAAATGCACTTTTTGATGTCTTCTCTACATAAATATGTCTCCCCGGTGTGTCGGGGAACTCACGCAGCGTCAGAAAATAAAACCCTCTCTTTTCCTCCGTACCCAAATCTCTAAAAACGGGGAACAACGGAGCTGATCCAGATTTGCGTCCGATATGACATAATATCTGAAATGTGGACCCACGGGCCAATCAGAAAGTTGCTATCAGAAACAATGCCCGACTGCTTTGGACGTAATCTGGTCGGGTGTTTACATTAGCATCGCTAACACTCAGAGCTAACCTGTACTGGAGAGCATGTGTGTGAAGAAACAGGAAATAAAAAGGAACTCACCTTGTGGTATAACCGGCAAGAGAGAAAGCCTTTGAGCTCCATACTGTTTCAGATCCTTGATAATCCATGATATGGCGTTTCATCACGGCAGCATTTAGTTTAGACAGTAGCTGCCGGGTCCCGCATGAGCTCAGACCCCTCTTTTATTTTATCAATCTTTTATTTTTTAAAGCTTTATTCCCCAAATCAGCACTTTTGAAACAGGAAGTGAAATAGAGGGATATGAGGCATGGCTAGAATGGGTGATCTGTTTGGTATTTTGAGCAAAAAACTTCAGAGACATGTTTTTTATATATTTATATACCTATGCTATTGCCTAAAGATAGCATGATAGGTGACCTTTAAGTCAGTGTGACACCTTTAGTTTTTGGGGTATTTTTCCTAAATTTTCTTAATTATTTAGCTCATAAAAGCACAAGCAGGGCTCTACTGGATTTCTGTTTTTATCTCAACAAATTCAAATATTGAATATCTCAGATTATGGTAGAGAAATACAAAATAAAAGGAATTCCAGGATTGCTGGATAGTTCAACAGCAATGTCATCCCCTTGATCTCCTCGTTTCAAAACCCTAGCTCCAATAAAGCTCTGACCCCAAACATGCCAAAATAAATGATTTATCCTTAGGCTCTCTTACTTTCCAAGGCAAACTTTTATAATTTAGGGTTTATCTATCAATGTCTTCTCTCCCCACATGTGCTTTCAGGTAGTCTCAGTGAACCCCCCCCCCCTCTGTGTGTGAGATCCTCTTACACTTGTTGCTCTCTCCTCTCTCAGCACCGTGCTGGCCAACCTGCAGCTGGACATCGACTGTGACCGCGAGACGGAGAGGATCTTCTCCCTGCTCTCCGCAAACGATGCCAAGCTGCAGAACATGGAGGGTCAGTGTGTGTTCTGTTCAGGAAATATTCTCCGTTTGTTTGAGGCCTTTATTTAACCAGGTGAAAGCCCCTTGAGATCAAAAGATCTCTTTTTCAAGGGTGACCTGCAGGACATTAGTTACACATGTAACATAAAAACAACAGAACAACAATAAGGATGACAAACAACATAATGTACAGGGTACAGTTTACAAACTCTATTTACAGAGACAGGTACCGTGAGTATCAAACAGCATGTCACGCAGCCGAGTTTTAAAATGATGCAGGGGAACCAAAGTGCTCAGTTTTAAACATGTTTGCAGACTGTTCCAAGTTAGTGGAGCTGCACAACTAAAAGCTTTCTTCCCTAAGACAGTCCTAGCACATTTAATAAAACAACATCATGAGATCTCAGGAGAAGTGTGAGTGATGGCAGGATCTGAGGATTGCACTCCACATAAAGCTGCCCCCGAGACACCTTGTGGATTCCTGGAGCGTTACGTCTTTGTCAGAGTTCCTGACCTTTTAGTGATTTATGTTTGCACGTGCAAAAAACAGTCGGGGCAAAAGTGCTCTGCAAAAAAACATGAAAAGCATCAAATAAATAAAAGCAGGGATCAAAATGGTAAAATAGGAACAATGATATTAATCACGCTATATGGTGCTGTTAGGCTATAATGCTGCTATATGATGTTATATGGTGCTATAATGCAGTGGCGAACCGTGTCTATCACAACTGGACCTTCTGTAGACACACACACCTCCCCCCGGCATTATAATGTCCGTCTTTTCACTGAATTGTCGTCTTGAAAAGG
The DNA here is from genome assembly GCF_902827175.1 of Gymnodraco acuticeps. NCBI lineage: Eukaryota > Metazoa > Chordata > Actinopteri > Perciformes > Bathydraconidae > Gymnodraco > Gymnodraco acuticeps. The sequence goes on along the minus strand of NW_022990060.1, from coordinate 72,806 downwards.
GTACTCGCAACAATTCCGCACCAACTTCATCTTGTCATTTCAACGTTAAAAACAATAAAACGGAGGGAAACTCTGAAAGGATACGCCCATCGGCTACAAATGAATATATGATTGGTTGATCAAACTGTCAGTCCAAACGTACGCTCTCATTCAGAGCAACGGCCAGGGCATTCGATCAAGGATGTAGAATACCTTGGTTGAAGGATATTCTACCCAGAGACCCAGAACAAGATCTGATTGGTTGCTTTTTTTCTAACACAAAACCACTGAAATGCGTAGTGCATGGTTCGAGAAGGACAAACAAATCAACTGTAATATTACAGATCAACAACACAGATACCATTCTCATTTATTCATTTTATATATATAATTAAATCGATTTTTAGTTTTTATCTGAGTGTTCCAGGGTATTCTCTGAATACCTTGAAGGCCCTGACGGTTCGCCACTGCTTTAATGACGCTATATGATGCTTTATAGTGCTGCTATATGCTGCTATAATAATGATGCTATAATGCTTGGTTCCCTCTCTGCAGATGCGTGTGCCAGCATGGCGGTGTACCAGGGGCCTCAGAGGGAGCAGGAGGATTACTCAAAGTTCACCATTCAGGAACCCAAAGAGACCTTTCAGACCCTGAAGCAGCTCAGAAACATCATGGAGGAACTTCAGAGGCAGCACAACATCCGCAGCGACACCGCGGCGCAGTACGGGAGCATGTGAGTTCAAATCTGTACTGTAATACCAGCAGGGGTAGAAACATATCAGTTATCACTCTGTTACATGTACCTTTATGTGAAGTATAAGTCTCTAAAGTCAGTGCATTACCAGGATAGGACAGGTGCGTTTCCTTGCCTTAGAGGTAAATATGAAAGTGTGTGTGAGGTGTTTGTGTGGTGTGTGTGAATTTAGAGAATAGCTTGTTGAATATTTAGATGTCTCCGACTCTAGTGAACATTAAATCTCAGGCATGCCTTGAGAGAATTTTCTTACAAATATCCACTTGGACTTAAGGATGCTATGCCAACTCAAGGACTATAGCAGCCTAACTTTTTTAATATGATAAGTAAATTTGATCGAAACGAACATTTAGTTTTTTCCCCATTAGCAGCTAATTGGAAATGTAGAATATATGCATACATATTTTTTGGGGGCAACCAGTGCAAAACAGTTTGATTTGATCATTTTGAAATGTTTTCATGTCGAAGAGGATAACATGAAGTAACAGACACAGTGAACTGCCACTTCACACTGCCTTGTTAATTCTGACTGCAATCGATCAGCCATACCTGCTTACACACAGATTGTTATTCATTATTAGGATTAGCATTAGCATGAGCGTTGGCTATTCTTCCTCAGGGGGTCCGCGGGGTCTTAAAAAGTATTAAAAGTTGATCAATCAATTTAGCGAAAATTAAGGCTATTAAAAAGTATTAAAGGGCATTTTCCAAGGTTACATTTTGTAGCTTGTTTTCAATAAGTATATAAATGGTCCAAAGAGGTTGTATTCTACAGTCTGCCTGAATGTAATCATTGCGTAGGTGTGTAGTGTGATTCTGTGTAGTTTATTGATGGCATCCCGTTGGATTTGACGTCATCTGAACAGGACATCGCACGCTCACTGCTTGATAGCGCGCGAAGGTCCGTTTACGCCGGTTGTCAAACAACATCGTTATGGGGAAATGCAAGTCTGCGTCCAAATGGTTGGAAGATAAGGAGGAAGGACAATCAATACTGCATATAGTCAATGTGAGGTAAAGTGTGTCGCCAAGGTTACAACTCAAAGTGGCGATGAGGTCTTAAAATGTATGGAGAGGGTCTCAAAACGTGTTACATTTGACTTCAGGATTCCTGCATATACCCTCTGTAACACATACATACCAAATCTGTGTATGGTTCGTTCTTTGGTTTTCCCGTTTTAGTTTTAAAACAAAAAAAACAACACCGCTGTTTAGTTTTTCCTATTCGCATTTGAAACGGAAAAACCAAAGAACGAACACATGGATTCTACCAACCAGATAAGTTACCTTTTGTATTCTCTCTGTTTCAGGGACAACCCCATCATAGGGAAAACCTCCTAACCCGAGCAGATCTGAACCGGAACCGTCTCCTCTGAACCCTGTTGAGTTCGCTCTGTTCGGACCCCCCCCTCCTCTGGTCCCTTTTCCTCATCTTAATTTATGTCCTCTTTGATATCTACAGCTGTGTGAAAGAAGCATCATTACCTGGTGTGTGAATAGGCTGCTAATTTCTTTTATTCACCCATTTTTTTTTTTAATGATGCTCTCCCAAATCTCGTATGGTTTTGCTCTGACACCACGTCTTTAAAAGTTGATTTAATAATCATCTTTGTGGATTATGGTCCTCTATGTGTCCCCCCTTTTATCCTCTCTTAGTGTCCTTGCTCTGAACAAAAGTGTATAAATATTTTCCGAGGACAGTTGAGTAGAGGAAACCGATCTGCCTTACTTTGATGGATGTTTCTTTCACATGAAATGCTGAGGGAATAATGCAGAAGCACTTTAAATATTTGGAGCTCTCCAAATGGAAACGATTAGATACTTGGTATCAACTCTCCCCAATTTGATCAGTTTCATGATCCGTTTGTCTGTTTAATCATTCGTGTTCAATAACATTTAAAGCCTGTAGATTTTAAGATATTTTTCTTGACCAAAGACGATTTCATAGGTTTGACTTGAAGAAAAAACAAAATGTATTTTGAATACAAATGTTTTCTAATGGAGAAAATTATATATATATATATATATTTGGTTTCTGTGTTTGTTTGTTTTTGCTAACATATCCTTGATTTAGTGACTTAAGGCGAGCATGCAGTCCTGAGAGCACATGGTGGTGTAGAGTCGTGTTTCCCTGTGATTGTGAATCGTTTCGGTACGCTGTGCATCGCAACATATCTGGAGTGGCTTATGTGAGGAACAAGAGGGAACAATCATATTCATAAATCACCTCCCCATCATCCCTTAAATAGTCCAGACAATCACAACACATTTCATTTTTAAAATCAGCAGCTTTTGTACCTATGGCTTAAGAGAATTTGTTTGAAATGTGTCTCTTGTTGATTTAGTACGGTGCAAACATGCTAAAACATTTCCATTAGGAAAAACACGCTGGACTTTCAAAAATAATGTAAACACAAATGTGCCAAAACGCATACAAATGAAGATTTGTGGCGTTTACTCAAGTGCTGCATTTAGGAATCGCTGCAAGCTCAAAACACAACGTAAACCAGGGGACACTAATGGCGCGTTTCCACTGCAGCGGGTAGCTCGCTTTGGTTAGGCCTTATTAGGCCCGGTGTCGGTACACGATGTGTTCGGGGTCCGTCTCTTACCAGTGACGTCACGATGTACGACGTCACGCATTGTGATTGGCTGTATGGTAATTTACCCACGCTGTCTAGAGTATGAAAGGGTTAATAAAACACTCAGGGGAGTTTCCTGAATTTATGCCCAAAGCCAAGCACTAGGCTCTGGGTAAATTAAGAGGCTGATCTGGGGCACTTTTGTCCACTTTCCCTGGTGCTAGAAACTCAAGTCAGGCCTCCCTGGAATCGTCTCAGAGTAGATGATCAGTGGGGCCTTCTTTTACTGAAACATGATGTTTCGATGTATATTTCCATTTCAAATGCTAACCGCTAGCCGCAAAGCTAGCATCGCAGCCACACGCTAGGAGTATGGGAGTAGTAGTGTAAACATAATTATGTAAATAACCCAATTTGTGTTCTGTGAAACGGAAAAGGATTCTATGGAAACAACATCACGGAGAAAAAAGTAATATCTTCTACATATAATAACGGACAAAGTAAAGAATGAAGTGTAGGCTATGTTTAAATGTTCGGAATCTGACCGTGTATGATGGTCCTCTTGAGTTGCCGTACAGCCATTGCTCCGTTTTCATGTTTTTTTAACATGTTTTTCACACGCTAGGAGTATAGGAATACTTCAATTCGGTTCGTCATGATCTGTAGATGTGATTTGCCCCCGAGCACCCCTGTGTAAATTACCGTACAGCCAATCACAATGCGTACAATGCGTGACGTCATTGGTAAGAGACGGCCCCCGAACACATCGTGTACCGACACCGGCTCACTTTAATGCTGCGCTTCCATTACAGTTTAGGAACTGGGGTAGTTACTATAGTAACGCAGTGTAGGCGGAGCCGTGACGTCATCTTCAATGAGAGCCCCAGAAAAACAACACAGCCGTTAGCTCTTAGCCCTCAGAGCTCACAGCTCTTCATATCTGTTCAGAAACTAGACACAAGTTAAACAAGTACAAACCACAGACTGTCTGTGTCATGGCGAATACAGTCGCTGGTTTATTTATTTCTGTAGGCCGTTATTGTGAGTGTGGACGGTCGGAGCATATACAACGTTAGCTTAGCCGATCTCCATTCAGAAAACACACATTTTAAAAGGGTTTTTCGCCTGCCGTCTGTCTGCAGACTTGTCAAATCGTTAATTCATGGTTTGTACTAACCGGTATCAGTATGTTGTTACTTCGGCATCATTTAGAAACGTGTATTACAATTAAATCACGGTCAAATATGTTCATCTTGTTGTAGTTGTAGCCCCCTTGCCAGCGATTCTCTCTCTAGTTTAGCATACTCAGCCCGACTAAGCCTGGTTGTTCCTGGCCCTAGAACCACGATTTAGTCGGGCCAGAAAAAAGGTGAAAAAGTAGCCCTGGGCCAAAACTAGGCCAAGTGGAAACGCAACCAAAAACGGGCCCCGCACTGCTCGGCACGCTTAAAGCGAGCTACCCGCTGCAGTGGAAACGCGCCATAATAAGTGACGCACACAGCTGGGACAGGAGAGCTTGTTGACGTTAGCAGAGTTAGTCTATAAGTGGTTTGTCAGTATATTTGAAATGACTCTAGCTATGTTACATCGGCTAGCTAGCTATGTTAGCTAGCTAGCTTACAACAGATCGGCAATAATATCAGCAGGAATCATTTGATCACATTGTTAAATTAAGCCAATAAATCTTACATTTTAGGTACGCTTCCAACAACGGTGACAGTTGGCCAGCATTATAATCCCAGAACGTCATTAAGCTCTCCTGTCCCAGCTCTGGGCGTCACTTTTTCGTGTCCCCGTTTCTGCCGATTTTTTAGCTTCTTGAGGCTTTTTTTTAAATTTGCAGACGCATGTTTCGTCAAATGTTTTCTAAATGCTGCGCATGTGTTGTCATGTTGGTGAAGATGTTTCTTCCTTTGCACGTGTTTTGGCACTTTTGGTGTGTTTTTGCACCTTGTTCTGACGCTGCAGCGTGTTTTAGTCCGTTGTTCGCGTTTGCACCTGTAGGCCACCGTAGGTAAAACTGCCAAAACCATGAAGAAAAAGTATGTGTTGTAAAGTTTTAAAAAAATGCATTTATTGAAAATGATACACATGCTCTTTATGTGACTCTGTCCTAGTGTCATCCTCACAATCATATCTTGCAGAAGTAGGGTTGCATCTACTGTCGAAGCTGTCAAATATAATGATCCATGCTTATCATAACGTATAAGAGCCAACCATCATGTCTTAAAATCAAAAAAAGATTGTTCCCCTGACATGAAGAAACATCTTAGGGTGTAACCAGCACATTTTAAGAAGTTTTAAAATGCCGTTAGTTAATCAACAAATATTTTTGAGCTGGATAAAGTGATGAACAATCAGAGCTTTGACTCGATCGTGGTTTTGTCTTTGTCCCCCATCATTTGCCCATTTGAACAATGAAGTGTTGAAAGATACAGAAGAAGAAACTTGAATTTATTTTAATGACAAGAGTTGGAACATTTTTATGCTGATGATACACGCTTAACCGTGTGTTTTTTGCCTGTGGAAATTATTTGTTCTGTCTTTGGTGCGTCATATATTTCTAAAATGTGCATGTGTTGTGTATTTAACAATATATTTTTCTAGAAATGTTTTGTATTTTTTTTTTTTTTTAAACACTGATTTAATGTGCTATCTCGTCGCGGTACCTTGTTCAGTGTCTGCAGCTTCTTTGAGGTTTGTGTCCCTTTACTGACTGTGTGTTTGTATCTGCCAGCTGTTTTGAAATGAATGCAGTTTGAAGTGAAAACTGTGAGAAATGTCCAACAGCTAGCAATGACTGTCCACATGCAGGTGGTTAATTGGAGCCAAAATGATTGATTACAGGAAGTTAATCTTTGCCTATACTCGTGGAAAGATTTAAGGTTGAACAAAATGACTCTGGACCAAATTTCAACCACAATTCATGGCGTAAAGTTATTGTTATTTATTGTAAAAGCTTTCATGTCAACTCCATTGCTGGTTTTAATAAGGGGCCAGTGAAGCAGCGTTTGATGTCCTCTGGTTGTGTGCTATTGTTCAAAAGACGGCGAACATGTTACGGTGTTTAATTTCCATTCACTTGGTCAGTTAGTTGTGCTTTTCTGATTTTAATAAGGGATTCTTCATGCATTTTTGTCCGTGTAATAAAAACCCGTTTGTCAGCGTCTAATGCCAAACTGAAAAGGGACGTGCTTTGATCAGAGGAACATTAGAAGCAGCCGTCTGATGTGTGTTTCTGATATTAACCACAAAAGCAAGAAGTTAAGGTTTGAATTAAGAACAAATAATGTCAGGGTTTACAAATCAAGTCTCCTCTCAATCAGCGGACATCTGTTGAGCGTGAGTACGACAAACAATCCTCACGGGAAGTTTTTCTGAAATAAGAAAAAGCTTCTTCCTGTTCGGCACATCTTCACATCGCTTCTGAATGTCTCCACGGTACAAAGTCTGTGTCTGTTTTTATACACATTACATGTTTTATTTTCCATGCAAGGTCTTTCCTATGTCCATTTGAAACAATTTACAATAAAAACACTTTGCCAATGCGTCTCATATTTCCTGCCGTGTCTGAGCTCGCATTAAAAAGATTAAGACTAACTCCACATAAAAGCTGGTTGGAAAATTGGTGTTTTATATTTCATGAGATTTAGTGCGCTGTTTTATGGAGATATTTTTAAATATTTTCTAACGAGACATATTTCCAAAATGGAGCTTTTTTTTTACTTTCTGGATTTACACAACCATTCAAATAAAAAACAAGTCTTATTTGTACATCCTCAAGAGATTGACAGTGGTTTTAAAACGTTAAACGCAGCAGTATTTTTGTAAAGAGCCTCTTAGCAGCACATGTGATTTACCTTTTTTTCCACTTGACTTTCTGAATTTACACGACCATTAAAATAAAACACAAGTCTTCTTTGTATATCTTAAAGAGATTCACAGTGGTTTTAAAACGTTAAACGTAGCAGGACATAGTATTTTGTAAAGAGCCCCTTAGCAACGAACAATATATTTCCAAAATGGGGCTTTTTTTTTACTTTCTGGATTTACACAACCATTAAAACAAAAAACAAGTCTTATTTGTACATCCTCAAGAGATTGACAGTGGTTTTAAAACGTTAAACGCAGCAGTATTTTTGTAAAGAGCCTCTTACCAGCACATGTGATTTACCTTTTTTTCCACTTGACTTTCTGAATTTACACGACCATTAAAATAAAACACAAGTCTTCTTTGTATATCTTAAAGAGATTCACAGTGGTTTTAAAACGTTAAACGTAGCAGGACATAGTATTTTGTAAAGAGCCCCTTAGCAACGAACAATATATTTCCAAAATGGGGCTTTTTTTTTTACTTTCTGGATTTACACAACCATTAAAACAAAAAACAAGTCTTATTTTTATATCTTAAAGAGATTAACAGCGGTTTTAAAATGTTAAACGTAGCTTGAGGTTTGTTGCTGTTGGAGGCGGTGATAACCTTTATGTAACACAGTTCAGTATTTGGTTTTTAATGCCCCCCCCCACAGTTTGTTTGACATATGAATTAAAGTGTGGGTGGAAGGAATAAAACCTCAAATAACCACAGAGCCATGAGGAGTGTCTTAATGGTTTTTGTTTTTATTTGATGTAATAGTCATCCCGTTTCAATTTATTTTCTTGGCTCTCCCTGGATATTCTGTGTTGAATTTTAACGCCAAATGCATGATTTTTAATCTCTTGTCTGTTTAAATTTTAAAAGGTGCCAGATAAATAAACCTGCGTGCCTTCAGGGCGTGGTCTCCCAGGCGTCTGTAATGTTATTACACTCAACCTCAATCTTCTGATTTATTGAGGGCACATTCAGGGCCTCCTTTCCACTGCGGTGGCTCAGTCTTAGGAACATTAAAAGCCTTCATAATGAAAATATTATAAAAAATATACGTTAAACATTATTCAATGCAAAATAACAGAATTAATCGTGCTTGCGGTGTTGAATAATGATCAAGATTTAGTACATGCATTGCAAGTGTATAGCAAGTCAGCATTACAATTTATTAGCACCTAAGCAATCTGCATCAGCAGCCAGAGAGGGCAAAAGTACACACATCCTTTACTCAAGTAGAAGTACAGATACTCGTGTTTGAAAATACTCTGGTGAAAGTACTGACTAAACTTCTTTACTCAAGTAAAAGTAAAGAGGCTTTGATAATTCAGTAAAAAGTACCCATAACTAGCAGCTGCTTTAAAGAGTACCTGACCTCCCCTTAGTACAGGTATTTGTGTTCAACATGTAAGAAGTAGAAAGTAGGCCTACAGGTATTTGTGTTCAACATGTAAGATGTCAAAGTAAAAAGTTGTCAGAAAAATAAGTAGTGGAGTAAAGTACTGATACCAGAAAAATGTACTTAAGTACAGCAACGAAGTATTTGTACTCGACTACTTCCCACCTCTGATCATTACATTACATTACATTTAGCTGACGCTTTTATCCAAAGCGACTTACAATAAGTACATTCGACCAGGAAGACACAACCTTGAAGAAAACAGAATCATATAAGTACATCAGGTTTCATAGAGCCAAACATTTCAAGTGCTACTCAACTGGCTTTAGGTAAGCCAGTCCTTTATTAGTATAAAAGTGCTTCGTTAATAGTTCTATCGCTCGAAGTGGAGTCGAAAGAGATGAGTTTTCAGTTTGCGCCGGAAGATGTGCAAGCTATCTGCCGTCCTGATGTCAATGGGGAGCTCATTCCACCATCTTGGAGCCAGGACAGCAAACCCACGTGTTTTTGCTGATGGGAACTTGGGTCCCCCTCGCAGCGAGGGTGCAGCGAGTCGTTTGGCTGATGCAGAGCGGAGTGCACGTGCTGGGGTGTACGGTTTAACCATGTCCTGGATGTAGGAAGGGCCAGATCCATTCGCAGCATGGTAAGCAAGTACCATTGTCTTGAAGTGGATTCTAGAAGTAATCGGAAGCCAGTGAAGGGAGCGGAGGAGCGGCGTGGTGTGGGAGAATGTAGGAAGGTTGAAGACCAGACGAGCCGCTGCATTCTGGATGAGCTGCAGAGGTCGGATGGCACATGCAGGTAGACCAGCCAGGAGGGAGTTGCAGTAGTCTAGGCGTTAGATGACGAGAGCCTGGACCAGAACCTGAGTCGCTTTCTGTGTCAGCTGGGGACGTATCCTCCTGATGTTGTAAAGTGTGTATCTGCAGCAGCGGGTTGTAGCAGCTATGTTTGCAGTGAAGGACAGGTTGTTATCTAGGGTCACACCCAGATTCCTTGCAGTCTGAGTCGGGGAAACAACTGAGGTGCCGATGTTGATTGTTAGGTCAAGAGTGGGACATCAGGTTGCAACTACAAGTAATGTTGTTTAATTGCTACAATCAAAATGTGCTTATACTGTGGCCATACAGTAACCCAGTGGTATGGACTCATCTAACCTGACCCCGTCTACTTCTGTCCAAAGATATTTTTGAGAATATGTTTATTTTCGAGTTAGAAAGATAGTTTCTGTGCAGTACAGCAGCTTGTTATCTTAGCACAGAGACTTGAAACATCTGCTTTGAGGTCTTTGGGAAAAAGTTAGCATTTTAAGGGTCAAACATATACCACAGCATGAGATGTCTTCACCTTACAGGGATACAAAGCGCAGTGTGTGAGGGATCTGATGTCCAGTTCAAGTTTAAAGCACATCCTACAGAGGCGTGCTGCGTTCTGATCCCTGAACAGTCCTTAGCGTGCGTTGATGTATTTGCTTTCATCTCTTATGAATGGACTTCTTTCGCCCTGTCCCCCTCCACCTGACTTTTAAAGAAAATACAATTAAAGGGGCAAGTTTGAGAAATATAACTTAGCCCTCCTGTTGTCTTCGTTTCCCCCCCTTACTTCGGTGTTCGCGGTCAAATTTGACCGGTCCTGTTTTAACTGCTATTACATTAACACAAAAACCATTAATCATCACCACATTTCATTTAACACATGTATCAGACTACTGGTATACATGAAAAACTGCAGTAAATATACAAAGACTAGACACTGAACATGTATTGCGTGTGCCAGGTGTGATCCATGTGGGGGGATGGGCACATAAGAGCGGGAAATGTATCAAATTGTTCTGTGTGTGTGTGTGTGTGTGTGTGTGTGTGTGTGTTTGTGTGTGCCAGGTGTGATTCACATGGGGGGGTTGGGCACATCTAGGGTGTTTGTGTGTGTTTTTTATCTGATCCGGATGGTTACTAATTCCTTTTCTTTATGGCGGTCACTTTTGACCGGGAACACCATGGGTGTTACAAAGTTGACTAAATCATCCAAGATTCAATGAAAGTGGTCAACTTGGGGCCCCAAGCGACATTGTGAGACAAAGTAGGCTACTTTGCAAATATAATTCCTGTTTATTATTATTATCAACAGTTACTTTTGTATACAGTGAGGTAAATGGTAAATGTGCATGTATGTCGTTCAGTATGCGTTTACAGGTGATACGTCTGCATTTCCTGCCAAACTAGCCTCAAAAAGATTAAAATATAATTAATGCAAATAAACTACTTCTACTAATAATCATCAATTCAATAATATAATTATTTTATTATAATTTAGTTGTAATATAGTCAAGACAAAACATGCTTATGACATGCTCAAAAACTGATATTTCTTAAATCTGTATTCTAGTTCCCTCTGTCAGCAATGTATCAACAACTACACACACATTTCTCTCAGTATTTCTCTGTGTTGTGGTTGACATGATGATGACTGTTAGGAGTTAAGGGGAGAGGCTGAGCATCACCATGAAATGTGCAAATTGACATGAAAATGAATAAAAGGGGAACAAATGCTCCATGTTTTTTAGGCTGTAAACTTTAACTGTTATGTAAGCCAACTAGACAGACAGTGTATCACTCTTCCTCCTGTACATCAGCAGATAAAAGGCATAACATACTTGAATGAATGGTAAATAAAGAATGCTGGAAATAACTGCTTCTCCATTAGCCTATATGCTCTGCAGAGACTGCCTTCTTCATGTCGTGAATTGTAGCTGATGTTTTATTGGCAATTGGCAATTTGACTTATACAACATTCGCAAGTTGTACATTTGACTCATACAATAACCCACCTTTGAGTGATGCTCTAGTTTCTTCATGTTTTGTTTTTTTTCCCTCTTGCTTGCGCCGGACTGAAACTGTCTTTTCACCGACATCTCTTCACCTGCACTAGTGGCCGTATCAAAGCCGTGATTGGTCAGATGTCGATTAATTGCAACTGTGTCGGTTTACAGACGTGCTCCCCTTGTCACCTCTCACTCTCGCATGTCAGCAGGGGGTGAGCGGAGAACTGAGCGGAGAACTGCGCACAGCAGCTGAGGCCCTCTGGGCAGTCTGTAGGGGCGGCCCTGAAAGTGGTGATCAGCAATGTTCAAATGTTACTGTGAAGGATATCATAAAGCCTTAATGCAATCAAATGTAAAACAAATAAGTTATGATTGATGAAAGTAGTAAATCGGTCAGATTTGATCTGAACACAACAGGTCACCTATTATGCAAAATCCACTTCTTCATGTCTCTTCTACACAGGGGCGGACTGGCCATCGGGACGTTCGGGACGAATCCCGATGGGCCGGTACTGAAGTGGGCCGGTCGGACGATGTGAGCCGGCCGGTAACCGGCAGGGCTCGACATTAAATGGCCCGCTGGCCCGGAAGCACTATTTAGACACCCCAGGCCAGCATAACGTACTTTCCACTTGCCCGCTCGGGCCACTAAAAATATTGCTTTAAAATAATTGTCCTGTGGTATTGGTATTTTGACTAGCAATTTAGTTAAATTGTTTCGTTTATCAACGCTACAACATAGCGTTCCGTGAGTCGGTTGTCGTTTTTGGGTGAAAAGCAAACCGCTGTTTTCTGCGGAGCGCAGCGCGAGCAGGCTCCCGTGAGCGGGAGCGCGCTCCTTCACTACAGACTATCGCGCCACCTAACCATTTGCCAAATGTTTTTAATACCAGCGGTAACCGGCCAAGCGCCGGGCAAAAAACAATCTTCAAATAAAAGAAAGTCACCGGAGGAGTTAAAGGAGAGTGACAGGGAGCATGAGAAGAAGAGGGAGAGAAAGTTTCAGCCAGCTTGATCGATGGAGTTGGCTTCTAGTGGTGCAGTGACGCGTACTAAAACCCTTTTATAATCTATCGATTAGATTTATGATTCGAAAATTATAAAAGTAGGGTAGACATGTGGATATTATCCGGCTGAACAAAACGTGCATTTATCAAACAGGTTTGTTTTCCACAGACCTTATTTCCAGCTATTTTCCAAAACCCTTATCGAGGGAACCAGCAGCTTACTTCCTGGTTTTAGGACGCGTCACTGGCAGCTGCACCTCTCAATAAGATGCCAATATAAACAAGGCCTTCTGTCGGCTCTGTACATCAATGCCGACCTATGCTGACAAGTAAGTGAAGAGTAGACAATATAAAGGTATTGGCGAAATGTCCCAGCAGTTTAGGATAATGAAGGTTCTAATCAAATCAATTACATAGCCATTACATTTCTAACTCCTAATGACAGGAAGGCAGAAAGTGCATTATACAAATAATAATAGGCTACTCATAATAATAGCAGACATGTTTTAACAATGACCACAATATCATTATTTTAATAAACCAAATATGAACAATTGAGGAAAATGAGGAAGAACTGATGATTAAAATGTTGTAGTACAAGTAGTAATGTAGTTAGTGCATAAATTACTATTGCAACAAATGTGTTAATTTTCTTCATTATTAGTCGATTTTTTTTGGACGAATGCTCTGGGCCAGTGGTTACAATGGTGGGGCCAGTGATAATACAAGTCCACCGGCCCGGAGGTAGACATTATTTACCCTTAATGTCTACCGCTAGTAAATTGTCTACCCCCCCCCCCCCTGTCCCCGTCGACAATTTACTAGCGGTATTTACTTGCGGTGGGCCCGCGGTACCGAAGTGGGCCGGTCGAGAGTCCCGGGCTGATTTGTAGTCCCAGTCCGCCCCTGCTTCTACATCAACATGTGTCCCCTCTTCTTCATGTCTCTTCTACATCAACATGTGTCCCCTCTTCTTCATGTCTCTTCTACATCAACATGTGTCCCCTCTTCTTCATGTCTCTTCTACATCAACATGTGTCCCCTCTTCTTCATGTCTCTTCTACATCAACATGTGTCCCCTCTTCTTCATGTCTCTTCTACATCAACATGTGTCCCCTCTTCTTCATGTCTCTTCTACATCAACATGTGCCCCCTCTTCTTCATGTCTCTTCTACATCAACATGTGTCCCCTCTGTGGAAAGAGACTTGAAAGTTTCAGGAACAAAGATTCTCTCTCTTTTTGTGCTGATCCATTTCTATAAAAACCTGTCTGAAAATGAGGTGATCAGATTTTGGCCACTTTGTGATGTCAATGATGTTTTGGCTTGTGTAACCATTGGCCAATCACCAACCAAGGTACCCCCAACCATATCACCTGAATCTCCTCCTAGAGCACCATTAGCCGCTTTCACACCAAGTACTTTGCCGTACTTAGTTCCCAGCACTTAGTTCCCCCATGGAACTAAGAGCCGATCGTGTTCACAGCGGAATAAATTCCCTGAGGGAAGATTAGGCAAATGAAGCCGCTGACGTCACTTCTTCTTCTTCTGCTTTGGGTTTATTGGCAGGCCGCAAAAAACTTCACGGCGTATACTGCCACCCGAAGTCCCCGGCCGGAAGTCCCCGGAGTTGGGGACTGGCTATAAATGGATCAGGACAAAAAGCCTTCCGAGTAAATCGCCAGAACGCCGACACCTCCTCATCTCCACCGCTCCCATGTTTTCTTTTGTGTTGCCATAAGTTATTCTCTCTCCGTTGGTGCGCGGGGCTAATGCTAATGCTAATAATGCTAATGCCAGCAAATACAATGGCGGCTTCACAAAACTTTTCAGAGTTTTACGGGGCATGGTTTGCAATTCGCCCAGCCAATCAGAAATTGGTACTTTTTTCGGATAGTCCCACCTCTAGCAGGCACTAAAAAGGGGGGTAAAAGTTCTCGGAACTAAGCACTCTTTTTGGTGTGAATGCAAAATTCCAGGAACTATCGGAACTAAACGGGAAAAGTACGGGTAAAAGTACTCCGGTGTGAACGCGCCTATAGTGTTATTTTTAACCAAATCTCTCTCAGAGGGGCGTGGGGAGTGGCTCCTTATTTTCATCTAAAGTCACAGACAGAGAATCAGCACGTTGGAAACAGGGCTGAAACAGAGGGGATTATGGGTAATGCTGCAATGATCAGTTCGGTGTTTGGAGCCAAACACTTCAGAAACATGTTTTGTATATATCTGAGACCTATAATATATTGATGAAAAACAGTATAATAGGGGATCTTTAATGAGCAAAGGTCGTGAACTCACTGTTTCAATCCTTTATATTGGATATTATATTCTTTTTTTATAGGGGACACATGTTGATGTATAAAAGACATGAAAAAGTGGATTTGGCATAATACATTACATTACATTGCGTTTAGCTGACGCTTTTATCCAAAGCAACTTACAATAAGTGCGTTCGACCAACAAAATACAAACTTGAAGAAAACAGAATCATATAAGTACATCAGGTTTCATAGAGCAAAAACATTTCAAGTGCTACTCAACTGGCTTTAGGTAAGCCAGTCCTTTATTAGTATATAAGTGCTTTGTTAATAGTTCTATTGCTCGAAGTGGAGTCGAAAGAGATGAGTTTTCAGTCTGTGTCGGAAGGTGTGTAAGCTATCTGCTGTCCTGATGTCAATGGGGAGCTCATTCCACAATTTTGGAGCCAGGATAGCAAACCCACGTGTTTTTGCTGATGGGAACTTGGGTCCCCTTCGCAGCGAGGGTGCAGCGAGCCGTTTGGCTGATGCAGAGCGGAGTGCACGTGCTGGGGTATACAGTTTAACCATGTCCTGGATGTAGGAAGGGCCAGATCCATTCGCAGCATGGTACGCAAGTACCATTGTCTTGAAGTGGATTCTAGCAGTTACCGGAAGCCAGTGAAGGGAGCGGAGGAGCGGAGTGGTGTGGGAGAATTTAGGAAGGTTGAAGACCAGACGAGCCGCTGCATTCTGAATGAGCTGCAGAGGTCGGATGGCACATGCAGGTAGACCAGCCAGGAGGGAGTTGCAGTAGTCTAGGCGTGAGATGACGAGAGCCTAGACCAGAACCTGCGTCGCTTTCTGGGTCAGCTCGGGACGTATCCTCCTGATGTTGTAAAGCGTGTATCTGCAGCAGCGGGTTGTAGCAGCGATGTTTGCAGTGAAGGACAGGTTGTTATCTAGGATCACACCCAGATTCCTTGCAGTCTGAGTCGGGGAAACAACAGAGGTGCCGATGTTGATTGTCAGGTCAAGAGTGGGACAATCTTTTCCCGGAAGGAAAAGCAGTTCAGTCTTGTCAAGGTTGAGCTTGAGGTGATGAGCAGACATCCACTGAGAGATGTCAGCTAGACAAGCAGAGATGCGTGCGACGACCTGGGTCTCTGAGCGGGGAAAGGACAGAATTAATTGGGTGTCGTCAGCGTAGCAGTGGTATGAAAAACCATGCGGGCTAATGACAGATCCGAGCGAGTTTGTGTACAAGGAGAAGAGGAGGGGACCAAGAACAGAGCCCTGAGGGACCCCTGTAGTTAATTGACAAGGGTCGGACTCCGACCCTTTCCAAGTAACCCTGTAGGTGCGGTCTTTGAGGTATGAGGTGAGGAGGGAAAGTGCAGAGCCTGAAACTCCAAGTCACCATAATAGGTGACCTTTAAAGTAAACTAGACGGATAAATAACTTTAGTTTGGTTGTGGAACTGTCTCTCCAAATTGTGTGGCCTTGTTGTTTTTCTCTGGCTGCTTAGTTTGTTTCCACCGTCGACACCGAGCATCATACATTGCACTTCAGAAAGCTAAATCCTGTGTTTATTTGACTGAAACCTCTATATTTAGTGATTGACTGGGTTTAAAAACTCCTTCTGCACCAGTGGCTTTCTTTTCTTTTGGTCTGTTTACTTTGCATATACAATTTGGATATTAGAAAGCAAATCGCGATTTTTTTTTACCGTCATCACTGTTCCTGAAGGTTGTCCTCATATCTCTTTTCATATTTCAGCAGTGGGTGGTTGATTGCCTGCTGTGCCACGACTCTGTCCTCTCAACCTCATCCAACAGATCATCCACAGGCCATCCTCATGCACTTTACTACACGCTACTCTTATTTTCATATAAATATCTTTATTTTAACATATCTTTAAATTGCACATTTGTACTCCTCGTCTGTATATTTATTTTTGTTGTTTATCTTGTATTTTATTCTTAAAGGTCACCTATCATGCTATTTTTAGGCAATAGCATAGGTCTCAGATATATAAATATATAAAAAACAATAAAAAAAACAAGTGTTTTGCTCAAAAATACCAAACAGATCACCCATTCTAGCATGTGTTTCCCCTATATACAAATAGTGGCGGCGCAGCGCCGCTGCTGAAATATGCGCGCCACTGCTAGGGGGCGCCAGCCAGGTACCCAAAAAAAATAAAAATGTTTTAACTTTTTTTATTTTTTATTAAAATAATAATCATTTTTCCTTTTTGATTGTTTGTTATGTGAATTTGTAGTATTTGTGTTACTGTATGTTCAATAAAGGTGTATTTTTGCTAAATCTTGAGACATTGCCACTGTATGTACTGGCAGGGCGGATTTTAGGTGGTCGCCATAGTGGGCGCCAGATCTGGGGGGCGCTGCGCTGACAACTCTGGGAGGGGAAAAACATTTTTGACCGTTGGCGTTCATCCTAATTATCGGCCTTGATGTAACAACATTCATAATTAAGTAAATGTAACACCCTTTTCACCCCGGTAACACTTTTCATTTGCCCTGTACGATGGGCGCTGTAAGTGATGAAAGTGGGAGATGTTGGCTTATCAGGCGCCCGCAGCTCACAGCCAAAGTGCGAGTGTGGGAGCGAGGGAGAGAGAGAGGGCACACCGGTACCGGTGCTGTTGTTATTAGAATCTGGTGCTAGCTGCGCTAACGGATATAAGAAGTAGATGTTTCTACAACCAGGGTGGAGGAGAGCTCTCCTGTCAGACTGAGAGGCTCAGTGAGGTAGAGGACTCTGAGTTTTTAGATAGTTAATTTTAGTTTTTAAGTTATCTCAGTGGGTCTCAAACGTTTTGACCACAAATTATGTAAACACATATTTCCAAGGCACTCCTTTATAATTATTAGGATAAATAAAAACAGGTTTGAAATCATTCCAATGTATACTATAGGACAGTCAACCAAAAATATTGTTTAAAGTTGGAGAGATACAAAAATATGCATAAATAAATAAATGTTAAGGTAAAATAAGATATAATAATAATAATAATAATAATTTCAATTTATATAGCGCCTTTCACGAAACCCAAGGACGCTTTACAATGGGAAGTAACAAAACAAAAAGTAATAATAAAGATACATAGGCTGAAGAAAACAAAAACAGGAACAGGTTGCTGAGTACTGTATATTAGTTGAGGCCAAAGGCCTGAGTGAACAGATGGTGTTTGAGGTGTTTTTTGAAGGTGTCCAGAGTGTCTGCATTCCTGATTGCACAGGGGAGAGAATTCCAGAGGGTGGGGGCTGCGACACTGAAGGCTCTGTTGCCAAATGTTTTCAGCTTGGAGCGCTGGATGGAGAGCAGCCCTTTGTCAGAGGACCGCAGGTGACGAGAGGGGGTGTAGGGCTGAAGGAGGTCAGAGATGTATGGAGGGGCTAGGTAGTGGAGAGATTTGTAAGTTAGCAGGAGGAGTTTGTACTGGATGCGTGACTTGACCGGGAGCCAGTGAAGGTGGATGAGGGTAGGGGTGATGTGTTGCCAGGGCTTAGTGTGGGTGAGGAGCCTGGCTGCAGAGTTCTGGACGTACTGGAGCCTGTCCAGGGCTTTGCTGGTGACCCCGAACAGAACTCCATTGCAGTAGTCCAGACGAGTAGAGATGAAGGTATGAATTAATGTTTCTGCAACGGGGTCGGGGAGAGAGGGCCGGAGTCTGGAGATGTTTCGTAGGTGAAAGAAAGCAGTTTTGACAGTAGATCTGATGTGGGAGTTGAAGGTGAGGCTGGAGTCCAGAGTGACGCCCAGGCTGCGAACCTCAGGGGAAGGGTGGATGGAGCCGCCATCGATGGTGAGGAGCAGATCTCCAACCTTCCGGAGCAGTATTTTTGGGGCCACAACCATGAGCTCTGTTTTGTTATTGTTGAGTTTAAGTAGATTTTTTGACATCCAGGCTTGGATGTCGCGGAGGCAGTTGACAAGTGACAGTGGGGGTAGCTGGGATGATGGATTGGTAGTGATGTAGAGTTGGGTGTCGTCGGCATAGGAGTGGAAGTTGAGACCATGTCGGCGGATGATTTCACCGAGGGGGAGCATGTAGATGTTGAATAGAAGGGGGCCGAGCACTGAACCTTGCGGCACACCTTGGTTGACAGGGGCTGGGGGAGAGCTGGATTTTCCGATGGTCACAAACTGTTGCCTGTTGGAGAGGTAGGAATGGAACCAGGAGAGGGCTGTACCAGAGAGGCCAAGGTAGACGGATAGGCGGTTGAGTAGGATAGTGTGGGAGACTGTGTCGAATGCGGCGGAGATGTCCAGGAGGATAAGGATGCTGACGAGGCCTGAATATAAATGAACCACAAAAATAAAATACATTACATTTATTTGTTATTGGCTATGGTAGGTTATTGGTTATGTTCACATACTTATTTAATTATTAAAATGTAAACTGATCTTTTTCATATGGGTGTTTTAGAGTTGTACCCCCTAGATCTAGTCTCTAGTAATTGTGTGCTCAAAGTGCACCAGATTGAAGCATTTTACTTTAACATTTTCAAAAAAAATCTTCCCGGCGGGGCATACCCCCGGGCCCCCCTAGAGGATGTGACGTCCACCCCCCAATTCAAACATGTTCATACTATACTGAATACATTTGAAGCCATTTTGACATCTATTACCTATGTCAATACGTTTCTGTTTTTGTAGTGTATTTGTCTTTTGTAGAGATTTTTCATTTATTCTTTATATATAAAATCTCGCCTAAAATCTCGCCTAGGGCAGCAAATTGGCTAGAACCGGCCCTGGTACTAGGCCTCAAGAGCCTTTCTTGTGCTGGCAGACACATAGAAACAAATTGGCGGGGCGCACTTCGCACATGCACACACTAAAAAATTCCACGCACTCCGCGCTCACATTATGCTGGGCTCACGTGCCTTTGCACCGCTGCTCTGACTCCATCCTAGTGGAAACACTGGCATGCCTCATATCCCTCTATTTCACTTCCTGTTTCAAAAGTGCTGATTTGGGGAATAAAGCTTTAAAAAAAATTGATACAAAAAAGGAGGGGTCTGAGCTCATGCGGGACCCGGAAGCTACTAAACTAAATGCTGCCGTGATGAAACGCCATATCATGGATTATCAAGGATCTGAAACAGTCTGGAGCTCAAAGGCTTTCTCTCTTGCCGGTTATACCACAAGGTGAGGTCCTTTTTATTTCCTGCTTCTTCACACACATGCTCTCCAGTACAGGCTAGCTCTGAGTGTTAGCGATGCTAATGTATACCGACCATATTACGTCCAAAACAGTCAGGCATTGTTTCTGATAGCAACGTTTCTGATTGGGCCGTGGGTCCACATTTCAGATATTACGTCATATCGGACGCAAATCTGGATCAGCTCCGTTGTAGCCCCGTTTTTAGAGATTTGGGTACGGAGGAAAAGAGAGAGGGTTTTATTTTCTGACGCTGTGTGAGTTCCCTGACGCACCGGGGACACATCTTTATGTATAAAAGACATACAAAAGTGCATTTTGCATGATAGGTCCCCTTTAAACTAACGGCCTCGTGTGTTGATCACTAAATCATTAAAGCTCCCCTCATACTCCAGTTAACACTCGTTGTGCAAAAAGGGGAATAACCACAAGTAAACACACAAAGCTCGAAACACATACAAATGAACACGACACCAAACATATCTCCAACATGTCTAAAGTTGTTTCTGTGGTTCAGATGTTTATGGGCGTATCTTTTCCTGGCAAATGCAGCAACATATATTCTGCCAACATATTTTACACACCACGTGTTCAATTAGTGCAATAAGTGAAAGGCTTTAAAGGGCAAGTATCAAACTTTATTACAAAACATAATAATATTAATATTCATTACAAAAACGTATGTGTCATATTAGTTTGAGTATTGATATTTTAAAATATGCATTTCAGTTTTGTCCACATGATGTCTACACTTCTGTGTTTGTTTTCACTGACGTCTGGTAAAGTAATACAGTTGATTATTTAATATTACATAACTGATCATGTGCACACACACAACTGAAGACATTTGATCTGATCGTCCAGAGTTCAATCTGACTAAGAGTTCATCTGTGAGAGCAACCAGCATCCAGGAAATGTTAAATGGAAACATGATTGATTCATATCTGGCTTTTCATATTTGTAAAACTCCAAGGTGAGAAATAACAACATCAATTTGAGTTTACTTTACAGTAAAATATGATTATATATTTGCATTATATTTATGACATTTGGAAAAAGTCTTTGCATAGGATTCAGCAGACATAATATAAGATTCACATCGGCAACTAATAAAACATGTGTCCCATTGTGGTCATGTGTTGACGGGGCTCATGCAGAGAGGCCGTTGACTCTGTAAGGCAGCGGGGGGGAGGATGGATGGGGAGACTCTGGGTGAGGAGGGGAGGATGGGGGGAAGAACATCGAGGATTCCTGGAAGAGTGAGACAAAGAAAAGCCAAAAGTCAAAGATATTTTCTGTGGATTAAACGTTATGTAATTTGGGTTTTATCATCTCACTCTTACTTTACGCTATTACACAGTGTTGTTATTATTATTATTATTATTTCATGTTGTTATTTATAATACAAATCTATTGTTGTTACTGCTTTTATACATTTTTTTAAATTTTCTATAAGAAGCACTTTGTAAATCCATCCATCCATCCATCTTCTCCCGCTTATCCGTGGTCGGGTCGCGGGGGTAGCAGTTCCAGCAGAGAGCCCCAAACTTTATTTTCCCTGGCGACATCAACCAGCTCTGACTGGGGGATCCCAAGGCGCTCCCAGGCCAGCGAAGAGATATAATCCCTCCACCTGGTCCTAGGTCTACCCCTTGGTCTCTTCCCAGCTGGACGTGCCTGGAACACCTCCCTAGGGAGGCGCCCAGGTGGCATCCTAACTAGGTGCCCGAACCACCTCAACTGGCTCCTTTCGACGCGAAGGAGGAGCGGCTCAACTCCGAGTCCCTCCCTGATGACCGAACTTCTCACCTTATCCCTAAGGGAGACACCAGCCACCCTGCGGAGAAAACCCATCTCGGCCGCTTGTATCCGCGATCTCGTTCTTTCGGTCATGACCCATCCTTCATGACCACTTTGTAAATCTTGTTATTAAAAGTACTCATACATAGAGTTGAACTAATACTAGTAATAATTATATTAATTTGCATACTTATAAAATGGTTAGTCTCACTGACAGAGGCAAACTAGAGACCACACACATACAAGTGTTTCTAATATCATCTTGTCCTGGTGTGTGTGTGTGTGTGTGTGTGTGTGTGTGTGTGTGTGTGTGTGTGTGTGTGTGTGTGTGTGTGTGTGTGTGTGTGTGTGTGTGTGTGTGCGTGCGCACGCACAATCACTGGGTAGAGCCGGTGAGCTGTGTGTGTGTTGGTGTCCATCAGCAGGGGAGCTGTCGGGGAAGATGCTGCGCTCTCAGAGGACTCGCTCACACTGCTAATGCTCCTCTGAAACAAACACACACACACACACACACACACACACACACACACACACACACACACACACACACACACACACACACACACACACACACACACACAGGGTGGTCAGATGCTAAGTCTCAAACTTATGCATTTCTCCCGATTTCAGACAAAATCAGATTTACTCAGGACTGTTTCCACTCAGACTTTAATACAGCTACACCATTGTTTGGTTTCCATGGTAGCGCGTCTCTTTAGTCACAGAAAACAGAACAAGAATCGACAACTCTACCCTCTGCTCACTCCTTTCCTGGTTTTGAAATGCTCACGATTTCTGAGGTCTCAAGGTTGTATGGGTCCTCTACTCCCCGAAGAAGGATGTGTTCCAGATGTCCCACAACAATAAACTATCTCTGACCGAGAGTTGCCCGGTCGTAAACTGGTAACAACAACAACTTGCTAGGGCAGCCCCTCCTTAAGGGAGATAACGGCTGCAGTTGGAGCATCTGCGTCAGAGGGTGAAGGAGGACATGCAGATACATTGTCTTGGACTTAAATGCTACACACATGACATGTTGCTGTTTCCATATTAGCAATATTAAAACAACTTATAGACAAAGGAGCATGCACAAAAGGACAAACACACTGTATTAGGAGGCTGTGGCTCAGTGGGTAGTATGATGGACTTCAATTCAGGGGGTAGCAAGTTCGAGTCCCACTGCAGTCAGCATGTCGTTGTGTCCCTGAGACACTTCACCCCAAATTGCTCCTGTGGGGATTGTCCACAGTACTGAATGTATGTAAGTCGCTTTGGATAAAAGCGTCTAGCAAATGTAATGTAATGTATGACACAATCCCTTCATCGTACCATGAATATAATGCAGCCTCAAACATCAATATTAAAACATTTTATTGAGGTAAAATGAGTTTTTAAACGGTTGACTCTATACGGTCAGCCAGAGTGTCAGACACACTCAGAGAACTGAATATTTATAACAAAACAGTCATATTTCATTCACATTTGGCAGCAAACACTCTGGATACTGCTGGATGAACTCATCACTCCTTTGGAAAAACACTTTATTGTTAAATAACAAAGGATCCTAACTCAGTACATGTGCTTCATCAGGACTGAGTGAGTGTGTTTGGATCAGATTTGTAGCCTGGCAACATCAGAAAACACCAAAACTGACATTTCTTTACTACATTTTGATTTCATTTTTGCTAAAAAACTATTACGACCGGTATATAAGCTTCACCTCTGTCCTCTGTGCTCAAGTAGGACATTAGAACTTAAATGGCCATATTTTAATGATGCAATCAAAAATGTTATTCCTTTAAAAATGTGACTTGGTAACAAATGAATTCAAATGTAATCTGTGCTGATTCCTTACTTTTTTCTGATCTGATTACTTAACCCTTCCTAATTAAATGTAATCAGCTACTACCATTTCTTAAAGGTCCCATGTCATGCTTCTCCGGTTATTACCCGTCCCCTTGTGTTATGTAGCTTTTTCTGCATGTAAACTGTCTGCAGAGTCACAAACCCTCAAAGTACACCCTGTAGCGAGTAAAACTCTAACACAGAACCTGTCTATGCTGCCCCAGAACGCCTCGTTGGGGATTTCTCTTTTTCCATTGTTTGCTTCCTGGGTATAGTGACGTAACGTAGAGGAGCCGTTACGTTTGGACCAATCCGCGGACTTCCTCACACACACACACAGGGCCGCCTTAATTCACGGGCTGACCTGGGCTGAAGCCCAGGGGCCTACGGAGATCGGGGGCCTATATCTAATACATTTTTTTTTTTTTTTAAATATTTTTTTTTTTTTCCGGGTGTTTTAAAAAAAATGTTAAATAAACAAAGTCTTGGCTTTCAGAATATGAAACTTTTATTTCCAAAATCACACAATAAATACATTTTTGAAGCTTGTAAAGGGAAGATGACAGCTCTCACTCGCCATCCTGCTGTTCCGCAGCGCCGCCCCCCTCCCTCCCGCTGAAATTATGAATGTAAGGCGTGTAGTAATCATAGATAACACGGCAGGGTCCGTTACAGTTTGTTTTCATCTGATTTCAATTAAACAAAGTCTTGGCTTTCAGAATATTAAACTTGTTTCGGCAAATTCAGATAATAAATACAACGTTGAAGTTGTAACGGCATAAATACAAGCGGAGAACGGAGTAACTTAACATCACAGCAGGCATAACAACAGCCGGTGTTTCTCGTGAGGGTTTTCCCCAGGAAACAAACACAATACACACAAACGCAAAATTACACAAACACACACACACACACACACACACACACACACACTGTAGAGTTATATTTGTATTTATTCATGTTAGCAAACTATGGATAAGCTTAAAATGAGAATAATTTGGGTAAAACTGTGAGCTGCATTTGGGGCCTGTTGACATGTGTTTTTGAGGACAAAGGAAGATGGGGGAAGGTGAGAGCATGTCCTGATTTGCATTCAACTTAGATCAAGCTGCAGTGTTTGTGATGTTAAGAGAGGTCCCTTGGGTTTCTCTGGTGCTTATCAATAGTAGCAGTTAAGTGAATACTGTTCAAACAATACCTGTGTTTGTGTTTTATATTGATTTCTCTGTTTTATCCTTTCATAAATGTAAGGACTACAAATGGCTATAAACATTCTGGGCTGGTTGGAGTAAACAGGGTTTTATGGCTCTGTGGGGGAGGTGTAGGTATGCAGGCCTTGAGACCTTTTGTTGGAAAGTGAGCCTGTTTGGTTTCCTGCTGCGTTTCCTGCTGCGTTGCGTCTCCCAATGAGATCACCTGAAAAGATGACCAGCTGACCTAACACCAAACCCCTCCTTCTTACTCTGGTATATATCCGGAGGATCCCTGGCGTTCGGCCTCTTCTTCACATGCTGCCCTCGGGTGAAAGTAGCTCTGTAGTATGCGGACTAGAGCAGGAGTAAGCCGGCATTACTCCTTAAGCATTGCAATATAACTGTAATATATCATGTTGTATTGTAATGATTGTATTGCATTGTCATATTGCCATTAAAGTAGATTATTGTTAACGGTTACTTTGTAGCTATGGATTCCTTCCTGTATTATAACCAGCTTCATAGGAACGCGCGGAGATTTGAAAAGCGGACCAGTTATCCCTCCAAATCTCCAACAAAATGGTGACCCGACGTCTATAACGAAGCTGAGGAAGAATTCAGACGCTTTCAAACATCTCAGACAATCAGCAGGACTCTGCAACTTTGCAAATAAGGTAAGCAGACGATGAAAGTCGCCTGTCTGTAATTGGATACGCTAAAACTTTAGGATTGTCTGTAGGCGTTTCACAGTGTTTTTATAGTTTAAATGGAATATACAATGCATATTTTACTATGTTAGGAAAGTTATATACAAAACGTAAACGTGGATCGACAGGTAGACGAAAGTCCTGCGTGACGTGAAATAGAGCAGTTTGGCGCGGATCTGCAGGTGTTTATTCCTGAGTGGCGTAGAAATGGTGCAGTTTGTGTGAATGCGAGGTTTGAATCCTGCACGGCAAAACCTGAAAACTCGATATATCAGATCGAGTCGCCGTTTAAAACTGGGGTTTAAATAACAGACCAATGCTAAAAGCTTAAAGCCAGAGGTCTGTTATATATTAAACCAAGGTAGAGCGTTTCCCTTTGTCTGGAAACTTCTGCTGCTGCCATCTAGTGGCTGAAAGGGGGTATCACACCCTTGAAACTTCTGCTGCTGCCATCTAGTGGATGAAAGGGGGTATCACACCCTTGAAACTTCTGCTGCTGCCATCTAGTGGCTGAAAGGGGGTATCACACCCTTGAAACTTATGCGAGCTTAGAGTTTAATCATTACATTGCTGGCCGGTATTGTTTGGTAAACTGGTACAAAACAATAAGGGATTGAACATTTTTTACAACGACAGCACCAGGAGATGAGTAAACTCAAGAATCTGTAGAGTGTAAATACATTGTGCAAAACACATTTTACACTCGAACTGTTTGCAAATGTAGACAATATAAATAAATGTTCAGAAAGAAGACATAGGCCTACACTTGATTCAAATTTCATTACTGTGATCCGATTGGTGTGCTCTGCAGGTTTACTATTGTTCGAAGTAACAGTGGGATTTAAAATGAGAGAAGATATGGAGATGTTCTTTCATAGTGTGTGGAATATGTGATGCTGGAAACATGTAAGTATTTCAGAGTTGTGTTGGGTAAATATGTAACAATGGATGAAACAATTTTTGGAGTTAGTTTTTGTAATATCATAAGTAGACATTAATTATGTTGTTTAGATGGCATTTAACAACTAAGACAGATAGTATGATTAGACAGAGTGGAAAGGGTTGGATTTATTTAACATCAGTGTGCTAGACTTCTTATAGGTAATGTGTACCGGGACCTGGACTCCCCCTCTGAGTTAGAAAGGCTTTGATCCCGACCCTCCAAGCAGACAACGAGACCTAACCCAACAGGAGACTCCTCCTTCTCCATCGTACAGACAGAGAACCAGAGCTGAACCACCAACAACAACAAGACTACATCAAGACTGCAGCCAGAACTATCTCCACCTGTGGCATCCAGAACCAAACCAGCATGCTGACATACAGAGAGATACTCTCATCGGTCCCTCAAACAGGACATGAAGTTCCAAACTGCGCCGCGAGATTTGGCACAATAGACATGAGAGCAGAATCCGCCCTCCATAAAAACAGCAGAGAGACTGTAAAGGAGGAGTGCAACAACAGTGGCATGATGGGGCTGCAGATGTGACTGGGCCAATGGCGGCCTACAAAAGTTACAGCGGATGGATTCAACAGCTGATGGACTGAAGAGAAGACAGAATCAGAGGAGTTGGCATGGTCGATTAGAAGTGAGGAGGCCGGGGTCACGGCTTGAGAAAACCAGGGGAGGAGAAAAGGAGAACGGGAATGAGTGAGTTACACATAAACACACTTATTCACGAAACGCACATTTAAATAACTTGAATTAACTTCATAAAGACAGAAAGATTTATTAATCATTTGGTAAATTAAAAATAGCAGTAAAGAGGAAACTATTAAAGTAAAATGATAATCATCCTAAAACACACTGACAGAGTAGAACCATATTCTTCAATATTTTCATCATGTTAACAATTCATTCTTTAAGACATTTTTATTCACGTGTGAATAAAGTAGTGATCTCATTGGTTAGGAACCACTCTATAGGACAAATCTTTGTTTGTATTAATGGCTAGTGCCAAGCCACATATTAAATTCCAATCTAAAGTGTTGATTTCACCATTGTGGCATAGTTATTACCAGACTTCGGTTTTAAATCCTTGATAAAGGAGGGAGTAATTGTTGCATGTTCGGACACCCAAGGTTCCACACACTGCTAAAGAGTTTAACATCGTTTTTTAAGTAGACCAGAATTATAATGACCTATGAAATGCAGAGCGACACAGATCCTAGTAATGTTTTGACTCAAGATAATAGTTATTGTTCAAAAGTTTCTGAAATAGATCATTAGACATTTTAATTAGTAGTGGTACTCGAAGGAAGTGAGTTTTGTACCAAGTTTCAGGAAAAGTGGGAGGCGGAAGTCCCAATGACAAGTGAGAATCATCTTGAAAATTATAGTTGAAATCGTGACATATTTTTGTAGACAAAGGATACTGGCCTATGCTGAAATGTCAAAGTCTCTGCAGAGCACGACACATGGCCAAAAAAGACGGAGACCAACTGACCTTTGACCCTGACCGACAGTGTAACTTGACAAGGCACTGTGGATGACTGACTCTGGGGTGAACCTGACCAAACTTGACATGACGACCAGACAGTGTGAGTGTGAATGTATGCCGGCATGTGATCAGTGTAACTGCATGATTCTAAAACAATAACTAACCAAGCATGTTTTTGGACTAACATATTATTTTGGAGCTCCAAGGGAAACGAGAGGTTTCCTAAAAATTCCACAAAAAGGGGAAACCGCACATGTGATATTTTCCTCTCACATGAGTTGGCGGTTTGCTAATGTAAAACTACAATCTGAAGATTCTGTTTCTTTTAGGCCTGAAGGACGGAGAGGAACACTTCTTTTCACTGAAGTGTTCACTGTGGAAATAATGATAATAATGTTCGTTATGTTCCTAACCAATTACCTGACAGTTTTTGTTCCCCTCCCATTACAGGCTTTTGTTACACATGATTTCATGTGTAAAAAGGGGGAGTGAGTAAGTATAATGTATAAATGTCAACATGGCTGTAAAATTCACAATTTACATTTTTTAAGGATTGAGCATTGAATGTAATTAACCTGCTCCATATCTGGGGATAAGATACTGTTTGATGAATGTTGAGATGTTTCTAAATATTGATTTGAATTATAACAGGTAACAAAGAAGCAGTGGCCAAGGGGCTACTGTGAAACCGAAGAAGTTGACCTGTGATAATGAAACAATTTTGTAATATTTTAACAGACATTAGAGCAACTGAGGTTTGAAATGTAGAAAGAACATATTACAGTTAAAGCTAAAACATAGTAATGTATTGAGACAGAATTTAATTTAGACAACATCCTGTAACTAGCCTGGTAAAGAAGTAAGAGCCATATACTTTATTATTTAGGTCATTATGGGGATATACATTTAATCTAAATTTATAATAGAAAGACATTTGATGACAGTTTGTTGGAATTCTGTATTCATTTTTTCAGCGTGATAATATCTAAGCACTGACAGGTAGAAGCAGTATCACCAGGAAATCATTCACTTTGTTAGCATCGTGATTTTGGTTGTTTTTGAATCCATAACATTAGTGTGTTTCTTTACCAGAAACATTAGCAGTTCATATTATATTTGGGTTTTAAATAGGATTTCATTTAAAAATAAACACAGATGCTTGTCAGAAATTCAGAGCTATTGAAATATGTTATTTAGTTTACCTAAAGATGTTGGGGTTCTTATTTAGTTGGCACAATCCAAGTATTAAGATTCTGAAGCTGCACTGGCAGATAGGAGGTCTACAATTAATTTAGAAAACCTGTTCACAGACGGCTGTTGTTTCAAGACACCCCACCAACAGGCTCCAAGTGGGTCAAAACAGCTGAGCGTAGGCTTGAGGGAGTTGTATCAGATTTCTCCACACAGGTCACCGGCGCCAAAAGGGGGACCCGAGAAGCACGAGGACAAAGTGGCTCAACCCCAGGCTCTCCGACCCCGACCGAGTGACCCAGCGGACCTCTTATGCCGTCTGCCTGGGAGAAAAGGGGGACAGCTCGTACCACGGGAGCCAGTGTGCGGCGGGGAAACCACCTACTAGGACCAGGGGACGACATCAGGACGGACGTGGCCCTGGCAGACGTGGACTACTCGGAAGCAGCAGAC
Source organism: Gymnodraco acuticeps (assembly GCF_902827175.1). Classification (NCBI taxonomy): domain Eukaryota; kingdom Metazoa; phylum Chordata; class Actinopteri; order Perciformes; family Bathydraconidae; genus Gymnodraco; species Gymnodraco acuticeps. The sequence goes on along the minus strand of NW_022990060.1, from coordinate 43,336 downwards.
TGGAGGAGCAGGACCCTGGAGACATCCTTACAGCAGACGACCCGGGAGGCATCATCAGCGGGCCGGAGAAGGAGGACCCTGGAGACATCTCTACAGCATCGACCCGGAAGCCGCCATCAGCGGGCCGGAGGACGAGGAGGAGGAAGACATCTCTCTAGCAGGCAGCCCAGAAGCTGCCGTCAGCGGATTGGGAGACAAAGACACGGCAAGCCAGGACGGCGCAGCAGAGGAGTCTACTTCGCTCTGATCAGTTCTACCCGTGAAGGGAAAGCTGCATCTCCCCCTCCCTATTAGCTGTCCTTGTGGGCTATTCCTCGGGGGGGGGGGGCTGATGATTCTAGCACTCAGCTACCCCCTCATGGTTCCTTCACTGCCATGGAAAGTGGTGTTCGGTCTCCATGAAGGTTTCAAGTACTCTGAATACCAGCTTCGGGTGGATTTACGGACACAGTAGAAAAGAATGACCGTGGGTATATTTCAAAATGCCTTGTCTAAGTTTATCTCTGGAGAAGGAGATAAAAAGGGGGATTTGTAGAGTTATATTTGTATTTATTCATGTTAGCAAACTATGGATAAGCTTAAAATGAGAATAATTTGGGTAAAACTGTGAGCTGCATTTGGGGCCTGTTGACATGTGTTTTTGAGGACAAAGGAAGATGGGGGAAGGTGAGAGCATGTCCTGATTTGCATTCAACTTAGATCAAGCTGCAGTGTTTGTGATGTTAAGAGAGGTCCCTTGGGTTTCTCTGGTGCTTATCAATAGTAGCAGTTAAGTGAATACTGTTCAAACAATACCTGTGTTTGTGTTTTATATTGATTTCTCTGTTTTATCCTTTCATAAATGTAAGGACTACAAATGGCTATAAACATTCTGGGCTGGTTGGAGTAAACAGGGTTTTATGGCTCTGTGGGGGAGGTGTAGGTATGCAGGCCTTGAGACCTTTTGTTGGAAAGTGAGCCTGTTTGGTTTCCTGCTGCGTTTCCTGCTGCGTTGCGTCTCCCAATGAGATCACCTGAAAAGATGACCAGCTGACCTAACACCAAACCCCTCCTTCTTACTCTGGTATATATCCGGAGGATCCCTGGCGTTCGGCCTCTTCTTCACATGCTGCCCTCGGGTGAAAGTAGCTCTGTAGTATGCGGACTAGAGCAGGAGTAAGCCGGCATTACTCCTTAAGCATTGCAATATAACTGTAATATATCATGTTGTATTGTAATGATTGTATTGCATTGTCATATTGCCATTAAAGTAGATTATTGTTAACGGTTACTTTGTAGCTATGGATTCCTTCCTGTATTATAACCAGCTTCATAGGAACGCGCGGAGATTTGAAAAGCGGACCAGTTATCCCTCCAAATCTCCAACAACACACACACACACACACACACACACACACACACACACACACACTCGTGAGCTTCCCTCAGACCAGTAATCCAAACGCAAATAGCTTCCCTCCATACTACTTTGATCATTTGCTCCGCTAATCAATCAGATCGATGGATTCCAGAGATGACTCCGTAACAGTCCGTGGGCACCACTTAACAGCCAATCAGAATGAGAATATGTTTCACATGTGACTTATTCAAATTGCGAGTGATTGAGTGACAGATGAAGGTTGTTTAGGAGAAAATGTCGGAGAAGAAAAAGTTTGAGAGTGGCCCTCGGAAAAGGAAATTGTTGAGGGAAAAGGAGTTTCGAGACAAGCAGCTATTACAAAACATGCCGAAGCTTACAGGTTATTTTAAACCTGTAGGCCAGGATGAGGAGGAAGGACAGATGAGTTCTGTACCGAGCGGCAGCGGTGCCGGCCGCGGCGCCTCAGAGCCAAGTAGGCCGTCTGGTTCTGATAGCGATGGAGTAGCGGGAGAGGAAAAACAGACAGGAGGGACATTATCCGTTGGAGGAGATGGGGAGGACGACGAGGACTTGCTACGTGGAGGGGAGCCAACGGCAACCGGACAGATACATGAGGGAGGCCCGATACGTCACTCATCTGGAGGAGAGGACCATGCGCGCATAGAGCAGAGTGGAGAAGTGCGATCACAGAGCCTGCCGAGGCTATAAATGACTTTGATTTGTTGTTTAAATAGGGGGCCTACAAAACCTATCAGCCCCAGGGCCTGATGGCAGGTTAAGGCGGGCTTGCACACACACACTTGGCGGGACGTTGCGAGGCTCGCTGCTGCGAGGAGCGGGACACTGTGAGCTGGCTCACTGGTGTGGGGTCGGCGAGACAGCGAGACACCGCGGAACTCAGCCTGGGCACACACACAAACTCCCAGCCAGGCTGCGGGTGTGTGTGTGTTTCGGGCTGGGTCTCGCTGTCTCGCAGACGGCCACTGGGCTCACAGGGAGGGGGGGGGGGCAGGAGCTCCAACAAGCCATTTAGGACAGAGAGTGAATACACATACTATACAGAGATGCTGTATGAGAGACCAATGTGAGTTTGGAAAATTGCACAATGTACATCTATTCTAGTAGACCTCAACAATGGAATTATGATCAGTAGAAATGGCCATGACATGGGACCTTTAATGCTTTTAACGTAATTTGTTCAAGGACTTTTGCATTCAGTTTAAATATGCTACATAGATAAACTTGCCTTGTAACCAGGAATATTTCCACAAATGGGTCATCTAGACGTGATACTGCATCCCATCTGCCTCATGTCGTATCAACGAGCATTTCATTTAGCCTAGCTTTAAAAACATGCAGAGGAATGAGATTGCTCAGTTTCAATTCTTGCTGAAGACTGTTCCAAGCAAGTGGAGCTGCACATAAAAGCTGTCTTACCTAAGACAGTCCTTGCTCTTGGCACATCTAACAATACTACATCATGCGATCTCAGACAATAGCTGCTTGCAACTCTCTGTGTTATCAGAGCAGATATAATACGGGAGTTTACCCAACAAAGCTTTATAAATAAACGTGTACCAATGACTGAGCCTCCGTACAGTAAGTGATGGCAGACCTGCCTTGGCATACAGGGTACAGTGATGAGTAAGTGCTTTACAATTTGTGACAAATCTCAGTGCGCTGTGATAGGCGGCATCTAACTTGTTCAGGCAATTGGCAGGTGCATTCATATAGATCAGATCACCATAGTCCAGCACAGGTCAAAGGTCACAGAGCCTTTTCCTGGCCTCAAGTGAGAAACAGGACTTGTTCCTGAAGAAGAAACCTAGTCTAACCCTCAGCTTTTTAAGCAGGTTATTGACATGAAGTTTAAAAGTGAGACAATCATCAAGCCAGATACCAAGGTATTTATAACAGGTAACCACTTTGAGTACTTGTCCTTGCATAGTAACAATATCCAAAGCACTGTCTGGTGTCTTTTTAGCTTTTGAAAAAATAGCATTACCTTAGTTTTATCAACATTTAAATGATTGATACAGATCCCTGCTAAAACCTTTAATAAATGAGTGCTCTAGTGTTGTTCTGCTTCATGCCGAAGATATGTAATCTGCTTCTTTAAACTGTTGGTTCCGGTCTTTCATTTAATATATTGCCAACAGAATTCCACATGTCAAATAACCAGATATGCAGATCTTCACTCCTACAGGTCTGGAGTCTTATCAAGGGACACACACACACACACACACGCACGCACGCACGCACGCACGCGCACACACACACGCACGCACGCGCACACACACACACACACACAGACACACACACACACACACACACACACACACACACACACGTAGTATGAGGAAGGGAACTGAGACCATTAATTACAGGGTGGATTATGTTATTCAGCAGGATGGATCAATCAGGCCAAATCAGCTGATCCCTGGCAGCTGAAAGCTCAATGAGGCTGGGTCCCATTAATTATCCCAAATTATGTTCCCAAATTAAGGGGATCTATTCTGCTCATTTTCCGGTGGGTATTAGTACTCTGTGTCTCTACTGCAGGGGTGGCCAACCCGCGGCTCTCGAGCCGCATGCGGCTCTTTGCCTAGTTTCATGCGGCTCTTCAGTTCATATCGAATTTTATGTGTGAGTTTGGGGGAGAGACACTGACTCCTGACAAGTGTTGCACGCTGTACCAATACTTGAAAGGTACCGCGATACCCTGCCGTTAAAAACGTTACGATTCCTCCGTTTCATTAGTATCGGTACTTTAAGAATGACGGGGGAAAGTACTCCGGTGAGAAAGCGCCGTTTTAATAAGAGCCGTGTGTGTTCAGCGCTCTGCTTCCACTCCCTGCACTTTAGCCGTGCCTGCAGTCCCTCCCTCTCAAGCACGCTCTAAGTCCCTCCCCTCTCTCGTGCACGCGCTAGCTGCCAGAGCATGTGAGAAAACGAGAAGCATGGCTGCAAGTGGGAGTGCAACTGCCGCTGCGCCTCGGCTTGTTGACAAAAAAGACGCCAGAAGCGAAATGTGGAAGTATTTTAGCTATATCTCTGACAGTGAGGGCAAGCCTACGGACACCACAAGGCCTGTCTGTAAGACATTTATTTATTTTTATTTTATTTTATACGAATTCTTGTCATTTATTTTATTTATTGTTCTCATTGTTTAAAAGTTTGTGTTATGGTTCTGGTTCTGGTGTGAAATAAAGCACAATAATTACATTTAAGACTGTTTCCCTTTTTTTAAGAAAAATAATCGGAATCGCAATTCTTGACTTGGTATCGAAACCAAAATGTTGGTATCGTGACAACACTAGCTACTCCTGACAGTTAAACCTGATATTTAGTAGGTCTGTTAAGTATTGAATGCTGATCATTCTGACGTAATTTGGCCGGTCAAAGTTGTTTGGGCTCGGATAAAATCGCTCCGTTACTTTCGTCCCGGCTCTCCCTACGTGTGGTGTCAGGTGTCAGTATGAGAGGATGACAGCGCGTCTAATTTTGATGTGGCCCAAGAGCCAATCACAATAATACCTGCGATGCAGTGAACCAATCACCTTTGAGGGGGGGGAAACCTATCGTTGATTAAACACTATTCAGTGTTTCCCCTACCATTGTCTTGGAGGGGCGCTGCGCCCCGCCAACGGAGCCCCGCGCCCCCCCCCTGAAATTCAATTAAAAAAATAAATATATATAGCACCAAATTGCAAATAATCTATAACTACTGTCACTTTTCACATTGAACATGTGCTCTTTTATTAAATAAACTAAACGCTTTTATCTTAAGTTGTGGGTTTAGTGTTTTTGACCCTAAGAAACACTGATGCATTAATCAATAACAATAATCCACAGCTCCTCTCTCTGCTCCAGAGGATTTAGAAAATATATCCCAATGCCACAAAAATGCATCAGTGACGTGGTTGAAATCTTGTCTCCAGAAAACAAAAAACTGAAACAAGCGGTATCAGTGACTGTGTTGATGTGGCTCTTTGCAGTAACATACAAATGTGGCTCTTAACCTCTGACTGGTTGGCCACCCCTGCTCTACTGGGACATGTCTCCATGCTTTAATGTTCAAAAAGCTCTTTATTTTTCTCATACTGCCTGTGCTGCAGCACCTCTTTCACCCTCAGGTTGCGGTCGAATAGTCCGTTTAGTTTAAGAACCTTCCTAACGGAGTGAAATGACCCGGAAGTCCCTCAGTGGCAGCCATGATAAGAGCCGTTCGAATTCTCTAGAGCACATGTGTCAAACTCAAGGCCCGGGGGCCAAATCAGGCCCGTGGTGGATTTAATTTCGGCCCGCAGGATAATTTCTAATTCCTATTAGATCTGGCCCGCCGGTGTATTGCACGCACACCTTCACTCCATCCTGAGGGTCTCCTCAGCTCAGAGCCTGAGCCCAAACATTGATGAACTTGCTCCCAAGATGAGATGCCAAGTATCTGAGCTAGCATCACAGAGCAGCAACCTGAGTTTAATGGATGTTTCCTTCTGCACTTTCTCTCTCACGACAACAGGGCATGTTTGGTTTTCTCTTTGAGGGAAATAGTTTTGTTGAAGCTGTTGTTGGCCTGTGGAGAAATGTAATCATAAGAAATGACTCTGGAAAAGCTGCAGATAGAGCCATAAGAAATGAATGCAACTGATTATTTAATGTTTCATGTTGTTTTTATAGGCAATAATTTAAGCTTTGTTAGTTCCAGGTTTAATATGTGCAATAAGTTCATTTCAATACGTTCTGCAATAAACATTGAACCAGTCCGGCCCTCGACTAGTACCCATTTTTTTATTTTGGCCCACTGTGTGTTTGAGTTTGACTCCCCTGCTCTAGATGATAGGAAAGGAGGTTTCAAACTTCCTTTATAACCTCCTTTAGCTTAGGAACCACTGGACCTCCCTTTATGAAAGGGAGGAGAAAATGCTGCCCCACAATGCCTTGCGGCCGCAGCATTTGCCGTCGCACGACAGTCGGCCGTTCACGGAAACAACCGATTATGTCCGAGAAATTATATCATGAAAGTTACGGTGCTTATTAAGCATTTTAAAACGTATGTGGTAAGTTGGCAAAGTGCTTTGTTTTGAACGTTCATCAGTGTTATAATCAAAAGGAGAAATATGAACGTTGAGGAGGGCGAGCACAAGTTTCACTTTCCTTTTTTATTTAAATTCCAACTTTGTTCATGAAGAATATGTTTCTCTGTTGTTCACGTTCATAAAGCATAAAGCAACAGCATCAGAGCACGGTGCAGAGTCTCTAGATGAGTTTACAGTAGTCCCTCGTTCTTATTGAACATCCATGTTGTAGTCCTCTGTATAGAAAACTGTAGTTTCCATGGTTACCCCACAGCAGCAGACGCACATTCAGGACGTCCGCTGGCGCATCATAAACACGTCGGATAGTGAAAGTGCATTCGGATTCTCTAAAGCACCGCGGTCTCTTCTCCTAAGTCCTTTTGAATTCTCCTATCCACTAACCCAGTGGTTCCCAACCTTTTTTCCCAAGAGCCCCCCCAAATGACTCCTGTTGGAAGTTGCGCCCCCCCCCCCACACACACACACACACACAAAGGGGGGGGGGGGGGGGGGGCACAACAGCGGTAATTAAAGTATAAAAGTCTCAAAAATGCTACAACTACTGTCACAAACTGGATGAATGTGAAGTATTTTGTTAAAGGAGGATGAAAGCGTAATTAAGGAGCACTATTGGAGTGACTTTGATGGTAATTGGACTCAGGATTAATTCATTTGGATTCCCGCCGAAGAAATTAAAGGACGGCGGAAGTGGAAACAATTCACAAAGGGATGAAACTGTTTAAAACACATGCTCAAAGTAAGCCGGATTTTGCCTATGTGCTTATGTGGATTCAAAAGTCGTAAATAATCAAAATGGAGGAGACCGATCTGATCGGAGCAACTGACGAATAATCCAACTGAAACCGGCATGGACAATGACTGTGTTTTAAAAATGCGCTTATCCAGAAAAGCCTGGTTTGGACACTTAACGGGCAGAAGAAACATTTATATTAAAGAAAGTATTATACATTTCTGTCTTTTTATGCCTTTAGCTACTAACTTGAATTGTTATTCAAATTAATTAATCAATTATTTTTTATATTTTATTGTAATGTAGAGACAAGGCTTTTAGTGACAATCATGTATTGCTTTACAATTATATGTAAAAAAAAAAAAAGTCTAAATATGATATTTGGCCTCAAATCATCTGAGGCCTGGCGCCCCCCCTGCGATCTTTGGCCCCCCAGGTTGGGAACCACAGCACTAACCCTTAACCCTGTGATGTTTCACTCAGAGGTCAAGGGTTAGACGATAGGAGCTGATTTTTGGACTATTCGACTGCACCCTCTGTCTGAAACCAGAGCCCAGTCTGCTCTGATTGGTTAGCTGGTCGGCTCTGTTGTAATTGGTCAACCGCTTAGATATGTCCTATGTGCCATTAGCCTTACTTTGTAACTTTGGGATTTTAGCCTCTGCAGACCATTTCTCACACAAACCTGTATAACACACTACAGCAAAGGGAAAACCCCCGAAAAGCATAATAAGGCCTTTTAAAAACGTCTTCAATGTATTTTAGTTTCATCCTTCCTTAATAAACCCAGTAGCTGCTACAGTCGATGGTTTTAAGAGCTGCAGGAGGAGAGGAGGAATGCTTTTGATGTGTGTGGACCAATAGAGGTCTGAGCAGAGCTGAACATAATGGTGGATTGATTTAAAGGCTTCAAACTATTACAAATCAAATGTTTGACATTGTGTACTATATACCCAGTCTTTCCTTAGATACCATAACACATATATAAATACTGTGTGGCTCCATAAACTATTTGTGAAACTGAGCATGAGTTATATCCGTCTGCTATCTGAGTTATGTTGTAAAGAGATTAGCTCTTAGCAGTAAAAGGCCTGGAACATCATACATCATGTGATTTATGTCTCTTTCTGAATGCTGACCATGCTAAGAGTCATTACATGGATTAGTAGTTATTTCTTCTTTTTATGGATGAATAAAAAGTTAAAGGACATGCTGTTAACCTCAATGTTCGGAGATATCTCCCCTGTTCCCCTCTTCTTCATGTCTCTTCTTCATCAACATGTGTCCCCTCTTCTTCATGTCTCTTCTTCATCAACATGTGTCCCCTCTTCTTCATGACGAGGGGTTGACGGCTGCTCCATCTCCCCATCTCCTGAAGCCCGCAACCTGGGTGTCATCCTCGACTCCACCCTTTCCTTCCATTCCCACGTCAAATCTGTGACCAAATCGGCCTTTTATCACCTGAGGAACATTGCCAGACTCCGACCGTCACTCTCGGAGTCGGTTGCCGAAACCCTAGTCCATGCATTTGTCACCACCCGCTTGGACTACTGCAATGGTGTCCTGTTCGGGGTTCCCAACAAAACCCTGGACAGGCTCCAGTATGTCCAAAACTGTGCTGCTAGGGTACTCACGCACACAAAGCCGTGGCAGCACATCACTCCCACCCTCATCCACCTACACTGGTTGCCGGTCAAGTCCCGCATATCCTACAAAATCCTCCTCCTTACCTACAAATCCCTCCATGCCCTTGCCCCCCAGTACCTATCGGACATCCTTCACCCACATGCCCCACCCCGGAACCTGCGGTCCTCAGACTCTGGCCTGCTTACCACCCCCCGCACCAAACTGCGAACCTACGGGGACAGAGCCTTCAGTGTGGCAGCCCCCACCCTCTGGAACGCTCTCCCTGCGGAGATACGCAACATCCCCACACTTGAAGCCTTCAAAAGGGCCCTCAAGACCCATCTGTTTGCCAAGGCTTTCGGCCCCTAAATCGATCTGTTGTTCTGTTTGTCTGTCTTTTGTTTTGTTATGTTTGTCTTTGCCCTATTACTTGTGAAGCGACCTTGGGTCCCCTGAAAGGCGCTATATAAATCGAAGCTATTATTATTATTATTATTATTATTATTCATGTCTCTTCTTCATCAACATGTGTCCTCTCTTCTTCATGTCTCTTCTACATCAACATGTGTCCCCTCTTCTTCATGTCTCTTCTACATCAACATGTGTCCCCTCTTCTTCATGTCTCTTCTACATCAACATGTGTCCCCTCTTCTTCATGTCTCTTCTACATCAACATGTGTCCCCTCTTCTTCATGTCTCTTATACATCAACATGTGTCCCATCTTCCTCATGCCTCTTCTACATCAACATGTGTCCCCTCTTCTTCATGTCTCTTCTACATCAACATGTGTCCCCTCTTCTTCATGTCTCTTCTACATCAACATGTGTCCCCCTCTTCTTCATGTCTCTTCTACATCAACATGTGTCCCCTCTTCTTCATGTCTCTTCTACATCAACATGTGTCCCCTCTTCTTCATGTCTCTTCTACAATACAACATGTGTCCCCACTTCTTCATGTCTCTTCTACATCAACATGTGTCCCCTCTTCTCCATGTCTCTTCTACATCAACATGTGTCCCCTCTTCTCCATGTCTCTTCTACATCAACATGTGTCCCCTCTTCTCCATGTCTCTTCTACATCAACATGTGTCCCCTCTTCTCCATGTCTCTTCTTCATCAACATGTGTCCCCTCTTCTTCATGTCTCTTCTACATCAACATGTGTCCCCTCTTCTTCATGTCTCTTCTACATCAACATGTGTCCCCTCTTCTTCATGTCTCTTCTACATCAACATGTGTCCCCTCTTCTTCATGTCTCTTCTACATCAACATGTGTCCCCACTTCTTCATGTCTCTTCTTCATCAACATGTGTCCTCTCTTCTTCATGTCTCTTCTACATCAACATGTGTCCCCTCTTCTTCATGTCTCTTCTACATCAACATGTGTCCCCTCTTCTTCATGTCTCTTCTACATCAACATGTGTCCCCTCTTCTTCATGTCTCTTCTACATCAACATGTGTCCCCTCTTCTTCATGTCTCTTCTACATCAACATGTGTCCCCACTTCTTTCATGTCTCTTCTACATCAACATGTGTCCCCTCTTCTCCATGTCTCTTCTACATCAACATGTGTCCCCTCTTCTCCATGTCTCTTCTACATCAACATGTGTCCCCTCTTCTTCATGTCTCTTCTACATCAACATGTGTCCCCTCTTCTTCATGTCTCTTCTACATCAACATGTGTCCCCACTTCTTCATGTCTCTTCTACATCAACATGTGTCCCCTCTTCTCCATGTCTCCTCTACATCAACATGTGTCCCCTCTTCTTCATGTCTCTTCTACATCAACATGTGTCCCCTCTTCTTCATGTCTCTTCTACATCAACATGTGTCCCCTCTTCTTCATGTCTCTTCTACATCAACATGTGTCCCCTCTTCTTCATGTCTCTTCTACATCAACATGTGTCCCCACTTCTTCATGTCTCTTCTACATCAACATGTGTCCCCTCTTCTCCATGTCTCTTCTTCATGTCTCTTCTACATCAACATGTGTCCCCTCTTCTCCAGGTCTCTTCTACATCAACATGTGTCCCCTCTTCTTCATGTCTCTTCTACATCAACATGTGTCCCCTCTTCTTCATGTCTCTTCTACATCAACATGTGTCCCCTCTTCTTCATGTCTCTTCTACATCAACATGTGTCCCCACTTCTTCATGTCTCTTCTACATCAACATGTGTCCCCCTCTTATTCATGTCTCTTCTACATCAACATGTGTCCCCTCTTCTTCATGTCTCTTCTACATCAACATGTGTCCCCTCTTCTTCATGTCTCTTCTACATCAACATGTGTCCCCTCTTCTTCATGTCTCTTCTACATCAACATGTGTCCCCTCTTCTTCATGTCTCTTCTACATCAACATGTGTCCCCTCTTCTTCATGCCTCTTCTACTTCAAACATGTGTCCCCTCTTCTTCATGTCTCTTCTACATCAACATGTGTCCCCTCTTCTTCATGTCTCTTCTACATCAACTTGTGTCCCCTCTTCTTCATGTCTCTTCTACATCAACATGTGTCCCCTCTTCTTCATGTCTCTTCTACATCAACATGTGTCCCCTCTTCTTCATGTCTCTTCTACATCAACATGTGTCCCCTCTTCTTCATGTCTCTTCTACATCAACATGTGTCCCCCTCTTCTTCATGTCTCTTCTACATCAACATGTGTCCCCTCTTCTTCATGTCTCTTCTACATCAACATGTGTCCCCACTTCTTCATGTCTCTTCTACATCAAACATGTGTCCCCTCTTCTCCATGTCTCTTCTACATCAACATGTGTCCCCTCTCTTCTCCATGTCTCTCTTCTACATCAACATGTGTCCCCACTTCTTCATGTCTCCTTCTACATCAACATGTGTTCCCTCTTCTACTCCATGTCCTCCTCTACATCAACATGTGTCCCCTCTTCTTCATGTCTCTTCTACATCAACATGTGTCCCCTCTTCTTCATGTCTCTTCTACATCAACATGTGTCCCCTCTTCTTCATGTCTCTTCTACATCAACATGTGTCCCCCTCTCTTCATGTCTCTTCTACAATCAACATGTGTCCCCACTTCTTCATGTCTCTTCTACATCAACATGTGTCCCCTCTTCTCCATGTCTCTTCTACATCAACATGTGTCCCCTCTTCTCCATGTCTCTTCTACATCAACATGTGTCCCCTCTTCTTCATGTCTCTTCTACATCAACATGTGTCCCCTCTTCTTCATGTCTCTCTCTACATCAACATGTGTCCCCACTTCTTCATGTCTCTTCTACATCAACATGTGTCCCCTTCTTCTTCATGTCTCTTCTACATCACATGTGTACCCCACTTCTTCATGTCTCTTCTACATCAACATGTGTCCCCTCTTCTCCATGTTCTCTTCTACATCAACATGTGTCCCCTCTTCTCCATGTCTCTTCTACATCAACATGTGTCCCCCTCTTCTTCATGTCTCTTCTACATCAACATGTGTCCCCTCTTCTCCATTTCCTCCTCTACATCAACATGTGTCCCCTCTTCTTCATGTCTCTTCTACATCAACATGTGTCCCCTCTTCTTCATGTCTCTTCTACATCAACATGTGTCCCCTCTTCTTCATGTCTCTTCTACATCAACATGTGTCCCCTCTTCTTCATGTCTCTTCTACATCAACATGTGTCCCCTCTTCTTCATTGCCTCTTCTACTTCAACATGTGTCCCCTCTTCTTCATGTCTCTTCTACATCAACATGTGTCCCCTCTTCTTCATGTCTCCTCTACATCAACATGTGTCCCCTCTTCTTCATGTCTCTTCTACATCAACATGTGTCCCCTCTTCTTCATGTCTCTTCTACATCAACATGTGTCCCCCTCTTCTTCATGTCTTCTTCTACATCAACATGTGTCCCCCTCTTCTTCATGTCTCTTCTACATCAACATGTGTCCCCTCTTCCTCATGCCTCTTCTACATCAACATGTGTCCCCTCTTCTTCATGTCTCTTCTACATCAACATGTGTCCCCTCTTCTTCATGTCTCTTCTACATCAACATGTGTCCCCTCTTCTTCATGTCTCTTCTACATCAACATGTGTCCCCTCTTCTTCATGTCTCTTCTACATCAACATGTGTCCCCTCTTCTTCATGTCTCTTCTACATCAACATGTGTCCCCACTTCTTCATGTCTCTTCTACATCAACATGTGTCCCCTCTTCTCCATGTCTCTTCTACATCAACATGTGTCCCCTCTTCTTCATGTCTCTTCTACATCAACATGTGTCCCCTCTTCTTCATGTCTCTTCTACATCAACATGTGTCCCCTCTTCTTCATGTCTCTTCTACATCAACATGTGTCCCCTTTTCTTCATGTCTCTTCTACATCAACATGTGTCCCCACTTCTTCATGTCTCTTCTACATCAACATGTGTCCCCCTCTTCTCCATGTCTCCTCTACATCAACATGTGTCCCCTCTTCTTCATGTCTCTTCTACATCAACATGTGTCCCCTCTTCTTCATTTCTCTTCTACATCAACAGGTGTCCCCTCTTCTTCATGTCTCTTCTACATCAACATGTGTCCCCTCTTCTTCATGTCTCTTCTACATCAACATGTGTCCCCACTTCTTCATGTCTCTTCTACATCAACATGTGTCCCCTCTTCTCCATGTCTCTTCTACATCAACATGTGTCCCCTCTTCTTCCATGTCTCTTCTACAATCAAACATGTGTCCCCTCTTCTTCATGTCTCTTCTACATCAACATGTGTCACCTCTTCGTCATGTCTCTTCTACATCAACATGTGTCCCCACTTCTTCATGTCTCTTTCTACATCAACATGTGTCCCCTCTTCTTCATGTCTCTTCTACATCAACATGTGTCCCCACTTCTTCATGTCCTCTTCTACATCAACATGTGTCCCCTCTTCTCTCATGTCTCTTCTACATCAACATGTGTCCCCTCTTCTCCATGTCTCTTCTACATCAACATGTGTCCCCTCTCTTCATGTCTCTTCTACATCAACATGTGTCCCCTCTTCTCCATGTCTCCTCTACATCAACATGTGTCCCCTCTTCTTCATGTCTCTTCTACATCAACATGTGTCCCCTCTTCTTCATGTCTCTTCTACATCAACATGTGTCCCCTCTTCTTCATGTCTCTTCTACATCAACATGTGTCCCCTCTTCTTCATGTCTCTTCTACATCAACATGTGTCCCCACTTCTTCATGTCTCTTCTACATCAACATGTGTCCCCTCTTCTCCATGTCTCTTCTACATCAACATGTGTCCCCTCTTCTCCATGTCTCTTCTACATCAACATGTGTCCCCTCTTCTTCATGTCTCTTCTACATCAACATGTGTCCCCTCTTCTTCATGTCTCTTCTACATCAACATGTGTCCCCACTTCTTCATGTCTCTTCTACATCAACATGTGTCCCCTCTTCTTCATGTCTCTTCTACATCAACATGTGTCCCCTCTTCTTCATGTCTCTTCTACATCAACATGTGTCCCCTCTTCTTCATGTCTCTTCTACATCAACATGTGTCCCCTCTTCTTCATGTCTCTTCTACATCAACATGTGTCCCCTCTTCTCCATGTCTCTTCTACATCAACATGTGTCCCCTCTTCTTCATGTCTCTTCTACATCAACATGTGTCCCTTCTTCTTCATGTCTCTTCTTCATCAACATGTGTCCCCTCTTCTTCATGTCTCTTCTACATCAACATGTGTCCCCTCTGTGGAAAGAGACTCTGAAAGTTTCAGGAACAAAGATTCTCTCTCTTTTTGATCCATTTCTATAAAAACCTGTCTGAAAATCAGCTGATCAGATTTTGGCCACTTTATGATGTCATAACGATGTGTTGTCTTGTGTAACCATTAGCCAATCACCAACCAAGGTAACCCCCCCCCCCCCCCCTTATCACCTGAATCTCCTCCTAGAGCACCATTGTGTTCTTTGTAACCAAATGTCTCTCAGAGGGGCGTGGGGAGGGGCTCCTTATTTTCATCTAAAGTAACAGACAGAGAATCAGCACTTTGGAAACAGGGCTGAAACAGAGGGGATTATGGGTAATGCTGCAATGATCTGTTTGGTGTTTGCAGCCAAACACTTCAGAGACATGTTTTGTATATATCTGAGAGCTATAATATGTTGACGAAAAACAGTATAATAGGGGACCCTTTAAAGGAACTTGCTTTCCTAAATGCACATCAGCCGTAGATGATGGCATAACGCATGCTGCTTGAGTAGTAGTTTGGCTGACTGAGAGATGTAGCAAGTTATACATTTTCTGTGAGTAAAAGTAGATTTCTGGAAATACAGTCAATCATCATCCTGGTGATTTCTTCGCAGATAAACCTATTAACCCCGTCAAAGAGCCGTAATTCCCATCACTACTCCAGGCTCTCCTTAAAGGTGGGGTAGGTAAGTTTGAGAAACCGGCTCGAGATACACTTTTTGTTATATTCCATGGAATGCTCTTAACATCCCGATAGCAATGAATATCTGAAGTGCTTTGACAACAAATCCATAAAATCATCATCTGTGGAAGCTGTAGCGCTCTGGGCACAAACTTATCTCGTGCCCTCATTGGTCATGTGCGCGCTCGTGTGTGTTGGAGGAGGGGCTCTGTGAGGAAGTGGCAGATTTGTTCTGGTCGTGTATTTTCAAATTCTAGCGCACTCGAGCTGGTTTCTCCAAACTTACCTACCCCACCTTTAACCCACGGTTCAACTTTAATATTCATATCTGGATCATATCAGTTTTCCCCAACATGACATTTGTGGTATGGCTAGCTGGATATTATTTAATTTCATTTTAATTTCAAACCTTTATTTAATCAGATTGGTAATTATAATTATATAATTATATTGGCAATCATTTCAATTCGAGTCTTGGTTCAACAAATTCATCTGATCTTGCCTCTGTCACATCGTCCAGAGTTCATCTGACTAAAAGTGAATCTGTGAAATTGTGAGAGCAACCACGAAATGTGTAATGAAAACATGATTGGTTCATATTTGTAAAACAACAAGGTGAGAAACAGCTTGTGTCCGGAGTTCAGCCCAGGTTACTTCTGTTTTCGGATATTGTTCTGTTTCTGGCTTGTGGACTTTGAGCTGTGAGTTTCTTTATTTTTGTATTATTAAATCTTCTCAGTTTTGCCCCTCAAAAGGTCTCGATTGCTTCTGCTTGAGCTTAGTTTTAAGTTCTTCTATGTATACAGTGTCTACAACTCAAAGAGTGCAGCTCCAAATGTTAATTAAATCATGTCATATATTAAGAAATATAAACAATCCCTTACATATAAGTGTTAAATATGTTAGGGGTAGGGTACTGGCCTTTTTGTCTTCATATATTATTTATTTTGTTGTAATATACTTCTTAATCTTTAATGTATGTACTACAGTATGTCTTTGAGCTGCAGTAACAACCCCTTCTAGGGATCAATAACGCTTCAACCTTATTGGCTGTTACTCTGGCTTTACAGTATATACAACATCAACACAAATACTACCTTATAAACGTCTTACCAGGTGTTTGACGCTGCCGAGCACCGCTGTGGTGAGGATTCCCGCGAAGAAGGCCACCAGGTTCAGGCTGGCGAGGATCCAAATCAAAACGTAGAGAGTGAAAACTTCCTCACAGCTTTTTACTCCAACATACTCGTAGTAGTTGTTCAGGTAGCCTCCACTGCGGAAGAAAAACAGAATCAGTTGTAATTTAAAGGTCACCTATTGTGCAAAATCCTCTTCTTCATGTCTCTTCTACATCAACATGTGTCCCCTCTTCTTCATGTCTCTTCTACATCAACATGTGTCCCCTCTTCTTCATGTCTCTTCTACATCAACATGTGTCCCCTCTTCTTCATGTCTCTTCTACACTTCACTACATGTGTCCCCTCTTCTTCATGTCTCTTCTACATCAACATGTGTCCCCTCTTCTTCATGTCTCTTCTACATCAACATGTCTTGTCCTCTTCTACATCAACATGTGTCCCCTCTTCTTCATGTCTCTTCTACATCAACATGTGTCCCCTCTTCTTCATGTCTCTTCATACATCAACATGTGTCCCCTCTGCTTCATGTCTCTTCTACATCAAACATGTTTCCCCTCTTCTTCATGTCCTCTTCTACCTCAACCATGTGTTCCCCTCTTCTCATGTCTCTTCTACAATCAACATGTGTCCCCCTCTTCTCATGTCTCTTTCTACATCAAACATGTGTCCCCTCTTCTTCACGTCTCTTCTACCTCAAAACATGTGTCCCCTCTTCTTACCGTCTCTCTACATCAACATGTGTCCCCCCTCTTCTTCAATGTCTCTTCTACATCAACATGTGTCCCCCTCTTCTTCATGTCTCTTCTACATCAACATGTGTCCCCTCTTCTCCATGTCTCTTCTACACTCAACATGTGTCCCCTCTTCTTCATGTCTCTTCTACATCTAACATGTGTCCCCTCTTCTTCATGTCTCTCTACATCAACATGTGTCCCCTCTTCTTCATGTCTCTTCTACATCAACATGTGTCCCCCTCTTCTTCATGTCTCTTCTACATCAACATGTGTCCCCTCTTCTTCATGTCTCTTCTACATCAACATGTGTCCCCTCTTCTTTATGTCTCTTCTACATCAACATGTGTCCCCTCTTCTTCATGTCTCTTCTACATCAACATGTGTCCCCTCTTCTTCATGTCTCTTCTACATCAACATGTGTCCCCTCTGTGGAAAGAGACTCTGAAAGTTTCAGGAACAAAGATTCTCTCTCTTTTTGTCCTGATCCATTTCTATAAAAACCTGTTTGGTGTTTCAGCCAATCAGAGACAGGCTCTGGATATATCTGAGACCTATAATATATTGATGAAAGACAGTATAATAGGGGACCTTTAATGGGTTTGCCAATGATATCTAATATTGTAGAAAATGTTATTCTCTCACTTGGCGCAGTCGTACAGGTCGCAGCAGTAGCAGGTCCCGCTTCGTACCGTCATGTTACACGACTCCATTGGACTCCAACAGGTCACCTGGGAAAGGAAAATGCAAATCCAAATGTGTCACAGTTCACCCACAAATAACACGAGTTTGGACAATCATTTTCTTAAAGACATTGAAAGCAAATTAGAGACATAAGCATTTCATGTCACAGCCACTGAATACCTTACATTGAATGGATATAAATGTATATGTTTTATAAGATAAGATGTACTTTATTGATCCCAATTTGGGACATTTTTTAAATAATATTCGAAATAATATTCACCTCTTTGCATTAAAACATCAAATGTCTTCATGTGCAATTTTGCAAGCTGATTTTTTTTCAATACTCACAAAATAGGATCCGAAAAATGTTCATTGCTTATTCAATCGGTCAAATTGAAGATGCAACATTTTCTGAACCTACATTTTTTGGATCTGAATTTGTGAAAGGTTGATAAAAACATATTTCCACAGAACATTGTCAATTATATATATTTGGTAGTTTACATTTTTTACATTTTTAGTATTCAGTAGATGTTAGAAAATGAAAATGTTTGTCTCTGTTTTGCTCCCATACGTTGGTCTGCACTCACAGAGGTGTAGAAGTTCTCGTAGACGTAGCTGCTGCCGCCGCTGTAGTACTGGCATCGGTCTGCTTTCAGTGGACGCATGTCCTGCCAAAAGTTAAAATATGGAGAAATATCATCCACAGAATGTCATCAAAGACATCAATCTAACGTCATTCAGGTTACATCCAAGATATTAAGAAAAACAAAATTGACAAGATAACCCAGATGTCTTTGATAAAAACTCGGTTTGTATTCGGTTTGGGATACATTTCCCAAACCGCACTCGGCCCAGTTTGAACACAAGGTTATTTTCCTGGGAAATTTCTCAGGATTTTGAAATATATTGAACTTTAAGGTCCTGGACTTCTATCAGTGCTCCTGCTGTGTGAGCGATGTGTGTGTGTGTGTGTGTGTTTGATTCAGACCAACACTAAAGTTCCCTGGACGATGAGAAAATCTTTCCCATCTGTTGCATCCAAAATAGATTGGGAAATGCAGGTTGAAATATCCAATATTTATTTGATGACTGTTATCGAAAGTGTGCTGTGTGTGTGTGAGTGTGTGTGTGTGTCCTAGCATTACTATACTTGTGGGGACCTAAATCTGTTTCCACAGTCACGTGTGGGGACTCGCCTCCCTTATGGGGACAAAATGGAGGTCCCCATGAGGTGAATCATTAATTTGAGGGTGAAGACTTGGTTAGGGTAAGGGTAAGGTTAAGGGTAAGGGTTAGGGTTAGGCATGCGTTGGTTATGATTAAGGTTAGGATAAGTCTCCAGGAAATGCATGTAAGTCAATGTAATGTCCCCTGAAGTGATGTATACATGGTGTGTGTGTGTGCTGTTGTTCAATAAATCTGTTTTGTGCTTTTCTCTCCTTAACTTTGCTTGTATCATAAAAAGGGCATCACACACAGAAGAACAAAAGGTTAAAGGTGGGGGCTTGACTCCTTTTACTTTATTTGATTTTGCCAATCTGAACTAATCCCTTCTCCTGGGTCTGTCTGTAACAGGTTGATGCGATAAAGTTCCTGATCCTTTACTGCAAAAACGTTAAGTCATAAACATGTCTTATTATTAAGGAGTTCTGTATGACCTGTTGGACAACATTATGGACTGCAGAATATTAGAAAATTACTACTTTGTGATACAAAATGCAACGCGATAATGACAAATACAGGATTTTTCACAAGTATCTGATTGAAGGCAACGTCATGCTTTCTGTAGCGGAACATTTCTATGCAATTGACGTGTTTTTTGGCAAGAAAGTATTCCTTGTCTGGGTTTCTCTCCCGTTCCTCGCACATGTTACAGGTGTTACATTGTTGGATAAATTGATCAAAATTGATAGTGATCGATCGGTGGTTTTCTTCGTATCGACAGCCAAAAAAGTTAAAACATAAAGTTTCGTATTTGCCTTCCTTCATCTTGCACGCCCTGCGATTTGACTGTTGGACGTGCACACCTGGGGCTGTTGATGCTGAAAGGATATACTGTCGAACCTCATTCAGAATAACAGAAATGTCAGCCTGGATTCATTTTAGTTTGGTCCAGAAAGATAAACACAGGTCTTCTAAACAAAACAGCCAGAAAAATGAAATGTATTTTAATCACTTCAATACTTGTCTGCCATTATCAGTTTGCATGATGAGAGAGAGGCTCTGACCTGATGTTACTCTGCGAAGGGTTGTGGGCTGACCCAAGAAGAAGAAGAAGAAGAAGTACGGTCAATAATCTCTTCTCTGTAACCAAACTGAGTACATGATGTACAATGGTTTTACATTTTGAGTTAGATGAAAAGATTGATACCACTCTCATACATATGTGTGCTAACAATGAAGCTACAAAAACATATCAGACTTGATGTGATGAAGTATTACTGGATCGTATAGTTCGTAATGTATTGTATCGTATCGAATGGTTTTCTATTGTATCGTATCATATTGCTTTGTAATGTATCACATTGTTTCGTAATGTATTGTATCGTTTCGTAATGTATCGTATTGTTTCGTAATGTATTGTATTGTTTCGTAATGTATTGTATTGTTTCGTAATGTATTGTATCGTTTCGTAATGTATCGTAGCGTATTGTAATCTATCGTATTTTATTGTATCGCATTGTTTCGTAATGTATCGTATTGTTTCGTAATGTATTGTATCATTTCGTAATGTATCGTATTGTAACTAGGGCTGTTAATAACGCGTTAACGCAAAAAAAAATTAACGCCACTAATTATTTTAACGCGATTAACGCATGTGTATTTTTTGTCCTCGGCCGCCCCGTAGTTTCAGAGCGCATCGAGTTTAAAATACCATCTACAAGCTGATGCTGACAGCCCCGCTCCTGCCGCCCGCTTGCGGCAGACCACACTTCCACGCTCACCGACAGGCACCGACTGGCTATTGGGAGGACCGGGAGGGTGTGTGTATGTGTGGCGCGAGAGAGAGACCTTACGTGTATTGTTGTTGTTAGCATCTGGTGCTAGCTAGCTGCGCTAACGGATATAAGGAGCTGCTTAAATGAAAACAGAGGACCGACATTTCGCCACAACTGCGCCGAGCACTTGACTTTATGCAGGAAGTCAGACAGTGGGACATTGTACGAACAGTCAGCACACTCAGCACGGATAGTGCGAGCAACATGATTGCAGCATCCAGGCAGCTCCGGTTCGAGCATATGCTTTGAGTTGCACATAGCTCCAACGATCACACACACACACACACACACACACACACACACACACACACACACACACACACACACACACACACACACACACACACACACACACACACACACACACACAATTTGTATTGTATTATTGTATGAGAGAGGTTCCAGGTTGAATTCAGGCGAATATTTGTAATGTTCAGAGGTTGTTGTGTTTAATATTCATGAGAATTTTGTCATTGTTCAAATGATAATAAACATTTGCATAAAGCATATTTGTCCACTCATATGTTGATAAGAGTATTACAAACTTGAAAAATATTCCTCTAAGGTACATTTAGAACAGATAAAAAATGTGCGATTAATTTGCGATTAATCGCGATTAACTATTTTAATCGACTGACAGCCCTAATTGTAACGTATTGTAATCTATCATATTTTATTGTATCATATTGTTTCGTACCTCTCTGAAGAACCAGCACCTTACCGTGGTAGAGAGGTTTGTGTGCCCTGATGAACCTGGGGGCTGTGTTGTCTGGAACCTTGTGTTGGGGGCCAGACTAAGATTGGTTCAAAAGACCTCATGAAAGACGACACAAGAAGTGAGGATACCCGGCCCGGAGGAAGCCCGGGGTCCCCTTCTGGAGCCAGGCCCAGAAGGAGGACTCGTCGGCGAGCGTCTGGTGGCCGGGCTTGCCACGGAGCCCGGCCGGGCCCAGCCCGAAAAGGCAACGTGGGCAACACCTCCGCTTCTCCGTCCCGCGGGCCCACCACCTACGGGAAACAGCGATGGGGTCGGGTGCGCTGCCAGAAGGGTGGGCAGTGAAAGCGGAGGGTCTCGACGGACCAGACCCCGGGCAACAGAAGCTGGCTTTGGGGACGTGGAACGTCACCTCTCTGGGGGGGAAGGAGCCGGAGCTTGTGCGGGAGGTGGAGCGTTACCAGTTGGATCTGGTTGGGCTCACCTCTACGCACAGCGTCGGCTCTGGAACCTTACTTCTGGATAGGGATTGGACTCTATTCTTCTCCGGAGTTGCTCAAGGTATGAGGCGCCGGGCGGGTGTGGGGATACTCACAAGTCCCCGGTTAGGTGCTTTGTTGTTGGAGTTTACCCCAGTGGACGAGAGGGTCGCCTCCCTACGCCTGCGGGTTATGGGGGGGAAAACTCTGACTGTTGTGTGTGCTTATGCACACAACAGCAGTTCAGAGTATACAGCCTTCTTAAGACCCTGGAAAGAATCCTGTATGGGGCTCCTGAAGGGGACTCTTTAATCTTGCTGGGAGACTTCAACGCACATGTGGGCAATGATGGAGACACTTGGAGGTGCGTGATTGGGAGGAACGGCCCCCCTGATCTGAACCGGAGTGGTGGTTTGTTACTGGACTTCTGTGCTAGTCATGGATTGGCGATAACAAACACCATGTTCGAACATAAGGATGCTCATAAGTGTACGTGGTACCAGAGCACCCTAGGCAGAAGGTCCATGATCGATTTCGTTATCGTATCATCGGACCTGAGGCCGTATGTTTTGGACACTCGGGTAAAGAGAGGGGCGAAGTTGTCAACTGATCACCATCTGGTGGTGAGTTGGGTCGAGTGGCGGGGGGAAGCCTCTGGATAGACCTGGTAAGCCCAAACGTGTAGTTCGGGTGAACTGGGAACGTCTGGAGGAGGCCCAAGTTCAGGAGGCCTTCAACTCACACCTCCGGCGGAGCTTTTCGGGCATTCCTGTGGAGGTTGGGGACATTGAACCAGAGTGGTCGGTGTTCAAAGCCTCTATTGCCGAAGCCGCGGCGGGGAGCTGTGGTCTCAAGGTCCTAGGTGCCTCAAGGGGCGGTAACCCTCGAACCTCCTGGTGGACACCGGTGGTCAGGGAAGCCGTCCGACTGAAGAAGGAGGCCTTCAGGGATTTGTTATCCCGGGGGACTCCCGAGGCAGTTGCAAGGTACCGACAGGCCCGAAGGGCAGCAGCCTCATCCGTGGCCGAGGCAAAGCAGCGGGTGTGGGAGAAGTTCGGAGAAGACATGGAGAAGGACTTTCGGGCGGCACCAAAGTTGTTCTGGAAAACTGTCCGACACCTCAGGAGGGGGAAGCAGGGAACCATCCAAGCTGTGTACAGTAAGGATGGGACGTTGTTGACCTCAACTGATGGAGTGTTAGGGCGTTGGAAGGAACACTTTGAGGAACTCCTGAACCCGACAACTCCGCCCTCTATGTTAGAGGCAGAGCTGGAGTATGACGGGGGATCAACACCAATCTCCCGGGGGGAGGTCACTGAGGTCGTCAAACAACTCCACAGTGGCAAAGCCCCGGGGGTGGATGAGATCCGCCCGGAAATGCTGAAGGCTCTGGGTGTTGAGGGACTGTCATGGTTGACACGTCTCATCAACGTTGCGTGGAAGTCGGAAACAGTACCGAAGGAGTGGCAGACCGGGGTGGTGGTTCCCCTATTTAAAAAGGGGGATCAGAGAGTGTGTGCCAAATTACAGAGGCATCACACTACACAGCCTCCCCGGGAAAGTTTACTCTAAGGTACTCGAAAGGAGGGTCAGGCCGATTGTCGAACCTCAGATTGAGGAGGAACAATGCGGATTCCGTCCTGGTCGTGGAATGACGGATCAGCTTTTTACTCTCGCAAGGATCCTGGAGGGGGCCTGGGAGTACGCTTATCCGGTCTACATGTGTTTTGTAGACTTGGAGAAGGCGTATGACCGAGTTCCCAGGGAGTTACTGTGGGAGGTGCTGCGGGAGTATGGGGTGAGGGGGTCTCTACTCAGGGCCATCCAATCTCTGTACTCCCAAACCGAGAGCTGTGTCCGGGTCCTCGGCAGTAAGTCGGACCCATTTCCGGTGAGGGTTGGCCTCCGCCAGGGCTGCGCTTTGTCACCAATCCTGTTTGTAATATACATGGATCGGATTTCGAGGCGTAGTCATGGGGGAGGGGGTCTGCAGTTCGGTGGACTAAGGATTGCACCACTGCTTTTCGCAGATGATGTGGTTCTAATGGCTTCATCGGTCTGCGACCTTCAGCACTCACTGGATCGGTTCGCAACCGAGTGTGAAGCGGCTGGGATGAGGATCAGCACCTCCAAATCTGAGGCCATGGTTCTCAGCAGGAAACCGAATGGACTGTCCACTTCAAGTAGGGAATGAGTCCTTACCCCAAGTGAAGGAGTTCAAGTATCTCGGGGTCTTGTTCTCGAGTGAGGGAACAATGGAGCGTGAGATGGGCCGGAGAATCGGAGCAGCGGGAGCGGTACTGCAGTCGCTTTACCGCACCGTTGTGACGAAAAGGGAGCTGAGCCAGAAGGCAAAGCTCTCTGTCTACCGGGCCATTTTCGTTCCTACCCCTCACCTATGGTCATGAAGGATGGGTCATGACCGAAAGAACGAGATCGCGGATACAAGCGGCCGAGATGGGTTTTCTCCGCAGGGTGGCTGGTGTCTCCCTTAGGGATAAGGTGAGAAGTTCGGTCATCAGGGAGGGACTCGGAGTTGAGCCGCTCCTCCTTCGCATCAAAAGGAGCCAGTTGAGGTGGTTCGGGCACCTAGTTAGGATGCCACCTGGGCGCCTCCCTAGGGAGGTGTTCCAGGCACGTCCAACTGGGAAGAGACCAAGGGGTAGACCTAGGACCAGGTGGAGGGATTATATCTCTTCGCTGGCCTGGGAGCGCCTTGGGATCCCCCAGTCAGAGCTGGTTGATGTCGCCAGGGAAAAGAAAGTTTGGGGCTCTCTGCTGGAACTGCTACCCCCGCGACCCGACCACGGATAAGCGGCAGAAGATGGATGGATGGATGGATTGTTTCGTAATGTATTGCATTGTTTCGTAATATATTGTATTGTAATGTATTGTAATATACTGCAATGTAGCTTATTGTAATCTAAGGTATTGTAATGTATCGTATGATATTGTTTGGTAATGTATCGCATAGTTTTGTTTCGAATCCGAGTCTTTGCTACACAGTGGGATATTTTCTTCCACTTACTTAAGATTTTATGGCACTCTCTCTCACACACACACACACACACACACACACACACACACACACACACACACACACACACACACACACACACACACACACACACACACACACACACACACACACACAGAACAATAATTCAAGTTGAAATCACTGATTTAAACGTTACCAATTTGTATCGGAAAAGTTATGATCGTCTCCATGGTAGCATAAAAGCTTATTTTGTCTTGAAGTATTGATTGTGAAGACACAAGAACACAGTTGAATTTTGTGAAATGTCGACGTATATTTAATTAAAAACTATAATCAAGAGCACCATTGTTGGTAGTTGTAAGGGCGTTACATCAAATTATAAAACTGTTTTTTCAGAGTGAGTGGATCCAAGTGGAATTCATTTGACTTTATTTTAGAGGCTGGAAACAGCAATGAAGTTAATTATTTTGTATACAGTTAAATGTTTTATCAGGGAAGCATCTTGCTCTCGATCAATCACATTCAGTAACATTAAGCCAAAGGAAACCGGACGGAGCCGCTCGGTCCTGCCCAGTTTGTTTACTCACCTTAAGATTTTATATCTGCTAATCAAAGCTGTTAAAAGAAACCCTTATAGCTAGAGCATGTTGTAAAACCTTATGGGAACTCGTTTTCTGTGTAAATATCGCGTTGTTGGCCCCCTGCGGGCCAAGAGGCTCACATTAAAGCAGCGTGAGGATTATTATTGCTTTATAGTGTAATGTTACTGCTTTGTTCCATCGTCCATAACAATCATATCAGATTTCACAGTTTACGCAAGTAAGTGCCGTTAACTCACCATGTTAAACACAACACAGGCGCCATCAATCACCACGCACAGGAACGAGCCCATCACGCCCAAACTGAGGAACACTATCGCTGCAGTCAGCTGGAGCGGGAACAGAGAAAGAAAACACATATGAGAGGATTTCCAAATAAAGCTGCATGACGAGAACAAAACACATGTTGGTTATTTTCCTTCCAACATGTTAGATTTGCAAAACAGTCACAGCAGGAACAGTTTGGAAGCCATACTTAACATGTGATAGTTGTGGAGCGATGTCTTCACACGGCAGTTTGCTTTAAAAAAGGGTGTTTCTTTGTAGCATTAATCAATAAAGAGAATATTGCTTTAATCTTGAAATGTCTTGTGTTTGAATGCAAAATTATAAAAAATTACATTTTAATATTACATTTGTATGGATTTCCTATCTCATCTCAGAGGGAGTTTCTCTCCCACACACTCGCGCTTCTATTGGCTAGCACTCCAACACATTATACGTGATAGGTTAAGCGGTTGACCAATCACAACAGAGCCGGCCAGCTAACCAATCAGAGCAGACTGGGCTCTGGTTTCAGACAGAGGGTGAAAAGAGGTGCTGCAGCACGAGAAAAATAAAGAGCTTTTTGAACATTAAAGCTTGGAGACATGGACTTGTGTAATAACAGTTATTTAAAAAAATATGCAAACAAGTCAAAGAAAACTAAATGAACATTATAAAATATCATCATTTTGGTATAATTTAGTCCCAACATTACAATGTCAGTAAATCCACTCTAGCCGGTTGTCTTTAGAAAGGGGGGGGGGGGGCGTTCACATGCAGACCGCTGAGGGCCTGATATCAGTGTCAGAACAGAAACATTAGTTTAAACTGAGACTCCTCTCTATCACAATGTTATTCCTGCCTACTTGAAAGCGAACAAAGAAAATAATTGAGTTAGCACGACCGTGCGGAGACAAGCCGACTCATTCCTGCTCTTCATTTATCACAGTATGAGTTTACCGCAGTGAAACATTATTTTCCATTGAATCATTTTCCTGTCTTCTCAAATATTTGAAGTTCAACCAAATCCAAACAAAACCATCTCCATCCCATAAATCAAGCCTCTTAAATACTTATTTTATCAGGGTGTCAAATGTAATATATATATGTATATACAGTATAACATGTATTATGAATGTTTTTCTTACATAACCATTCACCCACTTTGTATCTGTTTTTAACAGGATGTATGTTTCTGTTGATTTGTGTCAAAAAGATATATATATATATATGAAATACCCTGAGATCTGATACCTGGAAAATGTAACTCTAAGACTGTAAGAGTTTATTTAGCCAGACTAACATGATTACAGCAAACACACGCCATGACTTAAAAAACAAACAGGGTTCTTTGTTTACTAATCAAATTACCTCATTTCTGTAAATAGCCATACCTGCTCTCATAATGTACTTTTGTAAAGTAAATGGTTTTAACATGGTAAAATGGCCCAAGAAAAAACGGACAAAAGTGTATTTTAGTCCATGTGAGCAGGTTTTTTTCTACATGTAGAGCTTTATCATTAATATTACTATTATCATTATCATTATTATTATTATTATGATCAGAATCAGAAACAGGTTTATTGCCAAGTACACATACGCAGTATTGTTATAGAAAATGGATGAGAGGTAGCTTAGGTACAAATGTGCAAATATTTGGAGGGTTGTATATTATTATTATATTAATATCATTATTATATATTTAGATCAATCAATTAATAAAGACAATATTTCAAAGGTTAATCAATAAGGGAGAGAATCTCTGTCCCTGTGACGAACTGTAAGGAAGTGTCGTGATGACTCTTTATAACGAGCAGGCAAACACCATTCTTAACAAATTAACGCTTGTGTTTCTGTTTTTTAACACACTCCAAACTCTTGAAATGCACTCTGAATAAAAACATATGCACACTGTTACAACATGTATTCGGTGTCCAAACACCCCTCCCTGTTTGCTGTAAACACGCTGCCTGCCAGGCTCAGAAATCAGAGGAGAAGTGGTGGCGCAGTGTATAGGTGTTCGGATCAGGGGGTCACAGGTTCAAACCCCACTGCAGTCAGCATGTCGTTGTGTCCCTGCAAGACACTTCACCCCAAATTGCTCCTGTGGGGATTGCCCACAGTTTTATGTAAGTCGCTTTGGATAAAAGCGTCTGACATACTCAATACAAGTGACATGTCATGTAAAAAAGCATATTTCTCATTGATACAATGTCAGGTTTCTCAGTGTCAAAGTGAGTGACCACAAGATGGATGCTGTCCCTGAGCTTATGTACACACTCTGGACCAAAACACACACACACACACACTCCTGTGGCAGTTCGTTGGTGGGAAAACACAGGGCCGGCCCTAGACTTATGGGGGCCCTAAGCGAGCTTTGGCTTGGGCCCCCCCCCCCCACACGTTCTCACTACACACAACACGGAACCAACTTTTGTCTTATGATGTTAGCATAAGCACACATATTGTATAAATAACCATGTAAACACCGTGGACCTAACCTCCTCTATGGGGGTCCGGGGGCATGCTCCCCAATCTGGTGCACTTTGAGAGCAAAATGAAGAGATCTATCGATACATCTCTCAACACCCATATGAAACAGAACTGTAAACAGATTTTTCTTTATGGATATTTTACAAATCACTCCCCTTTTAAATTGAGTTCTTGTTTTGTCATATAGTATTTCATAACTGTTTTTCATTTATTCTCTCTGGCTGTCCATCTCATAATGTTCACATAGAAACTAGCTGTCAATAGAAATATCATTCAGAAGAATTATAATTTCTTGCAAAAATCTGTCACAAAAAGAGGTTGCACATTTAAATTCAGGTGTTGTTATGGCAACGTCAGTGGCCAGACAGCCACATTTACTGCTGCAAATACGTTCAAACATGCTGTTGACAAGCAGTGGCAACTATGCCAATATTTCAGCTGACTTTTTCTCAGAAATACTTTCACATAACATCCATATATTTCAGTGCTAGGTTGATGCTTAGCTAAGCTAACTATGAAACACTTTAACTGACAGGAATCAGGATCAACTGTGTACTGTAAGGTAGCTTCTAGCTTCATGTCAACCTTTTCCAGAGAGCTTTCTTTGAAATCACCAGGTAACGCTAAAAAACATTACATTTAGATTGGATGACAAAGTGTTTATTTAAAGGAGACATGTCATGCTTTTCCGGTTATTACCCGTCCCCTTGTGTGTTATGAAGGTTTTTATGCATGTAAACGGTCTGCAGAGTCAAAACCCTCAAAGTACACCCTGTAGCGAGTAAAACTCTAAAACAGAAAATACCTCCCCAAAACGACTCGTTGGAGATACGTCATTGTCCATTTTTTACTTCCTGGGTGCTGTGTCGTAGAAGCACCCAGTAGCCACGCCCAGAACTATGACGCGATACGGTCATGCGGTACCCGGATCCAAATGGGCCAATCCGTGGAGCCGTTACGTTACGTCCGCGGAGCTGTTACGTTAAGCCCCCACTGATTGGTCCAAATTGACCAATCCACGGACTTCCTCACACACACACTCAGTGCATGCAGCTCTGCTGATTTCTCCTCCCTGGCTGCAGGCTGATAACAGACAGTTGGGATCGCGGCAAAATTCTCTCTGCAGACCCATTCTCTCTGCAGACCCATTCTCTCTGCAGACCCATTCTCACAGCGTTTATCAACATTTTTCTTACTCAATATCAAGCCACACTTATTGTTTTTACTTCGGCTGTGACTTTGTGTGTGCTCAGGATGAGTTTGGCTGTGTTTCGCTGTGTATCGCTAAACAAGGAAATCACACCTCCACGGAGCTCAGCGCGATTCACAACGTCCCGACTGGTCCCGACCAATCGGAGCACACTGGGCTCACAGGGAGGGGGGGGGGGGGGGGGGGGGGGCAAGAGCTGCAACGAGCCGTTTAGTGGAGAAAATGAATACTGCTGAATACACATACTTTACAGAGATGCTGTATGCGAAACCAATGTGAGTTTGGAAAATTGCACAGCATTTTTCTATTTTAGTATACCTCAACAATGGAATTATGATCAGTGGAAATGGCCATGACACCTCTCCTTTAATATATCTGGTTAGCTATAGCTACTTGCTAACGGTTTAGCTTACCCCCGCGATTCAAAGTAACGTCAACGTAGCTGTAATTTATGCTTTGCTTACATGTTCGCATAGCTTGGAAGTTTACTGACATTTACATACCTTGTTTACCTGGCTCAAGTGGTGGCTCTGGGGTTGTTGTGTGAGCCACCACTTTTTTAAGAAAAAATGTTCTTATGTCCATCTTCAAAAACTCGTGAGTCCGACTGACAGTTTAAACATTGTCACAGCTCACAGGATAGGTACCTGTCAGCCAATAAGACAGATGTTTATTTCCATTCAACTCTCTGGTTGGTCTGGTGTCTTGCCTCTGTTGCATTCACTGAACACGGGAAATTACAATTCTGCCGTCCTCTCTAGTGTCATGATGAGGTTCGGGTAAAGCACGGTGAATGTATTATATTATTGACTCAATAATATAATACATGACTTTGAGTGTAGGCAATCTAGGCATATTAACAGAATTAATAATTAAACATACTTATCACGGCGACGGTGTACTGAGATCTTTTTTTTTGCTAGGGGGCCCCTTAGTGGCTGCGGGGCCCTAAGCGGCCGCTTATGTCGCTTAATGGGTCGTGCCGGCTCTGGGAAAACATGAGGAAGAATGACGACAGAAGGTGTGTGTACGTGCGGGAGGAAACACCGTACCAGCTGTCTGCGGTTTTCCTCCAGACAAAGTCCCAGAAGCCCCAGGAACGATCCAAGAGTCAGCTGTAAAGAACATAAAAACATGAGCACAGTTAAGATAAATAAAGTTCATTTGAATAACTGTGACACTTTGTTATGATTCGGTTCTCGTCCAAGAAAAGTACTCGGCATGATTTTAGCACTTAACAGCTATAAAAATGTCTCTTGTGGGAGCATTTTAAGTTTCACTGGTTTTTGTTTCAGTGAAGCAAAACATTTGATCGGCGAGACGAAAGCTTTTATATAATAAACTGAACATCCTTGAGTTTTGGACTGGACAAAAACATATTTTAGGACTTGGATGTTCTTCTATTTAATATTTTCCGACATTTCATAGACTGTGTTGTGATTGGTCAACCGCTTAGAGATGTCCCGTCCCTTAGCCTATCACGTACAATGTGTTGGAGCGCTAGCCAATAGAAGCACGAGTGTTACATGTCACTATATTATGGATTAAACAAAGGAGGTGTTTCAGGCGTGTGGGAGAGAAACTCCCTCTGGAAGGAACTCAGGGTTTTTAGCCTCTGCGGACCATTAACATGCACACAAACCTATATAACACACTACAGGACAGCAGAACAAGGCGTCTTTTAAACGTACGATGACTCCGGAGATGTAGCCGCTCAGGTTCAGGCTCTCTGATCTGGTCGTGATGTAAACTCCCAGCAGCACCAGCAGCAGGGACAGACTGAGCATGCTCACAACCAACCAGAGCGCCCGCCTCACCCGCAAGTCCATCTCTGAGAGAGAGAGAGAGAGAGAGAGAGAGAGAGAGAGAGAGAGAAGAGAGAGAGGAGAGAGAGAGAGAGAGAGAGAGAGAGAGAGAGAGAGAGAGAGAGAGAGAGAGAGAGAGAGACTGTGCATCACTGACAGAGCTGGAAAAGTACTCAGAGTTTAAACTGGTGTAAAAAAAATACTTTGTGAGCATGTAAAGTGTTTTTTACTTACTTGTTGATACTAATACTTTTATACTTCAACAATTTTGAATGCAGGACTTGTAACAAAGTAATTTTTACAGTTGCATTATTCATTGTACTTAGGTTAATTAGCACTTCTTCCATCACGGTTTATTTCCTTAAATGAAATGGCCTTATCATTGCACTTTTAGCTGCAACCATTATTTTATCGCTTTTATGAATTGTTTGTTTTGTTTGAATGATTATGTGTTAAATGCCTTTGTTTTAAAATGTGCTATATACAAATAAACTAACCTTGAAGACTATTTAAAGTATGATGCATTGTTGGAGGAGATGCTTTGAAAATTCCTTCCTGTAGTTTAATGTCAAGGTCGACAAAAAAAAATCGAATTTGCCTTGATGTAATTGAATTGAACTTAATCTAATTTTAAAAACAATGATCCGAACCCATGTCTCCATGTCTACATTCTTCAAATGTCATCACTGTTTACATTGCATTATTCCTAATGTAACTGACACACCATGACTTTCAACCTTCAGGTTATTAAATGAAATAAATAATAGATCAGACATGTCTTACGGATTAATACAAAAAAAATATCCTGATACCATTGATGGTCTTTACTAAGATACAACTTCATGTAGACTGCAGGGAGACATGAAATTCACAAGCACCCTGGAAGTATGTATGTAGAAGAGATAGCATGATAGGCCTATACACATTTATGCATCAATAATAATGACATAATATACAATACATTATTCTAAAATGGACCATTTTGCATAAAAAGTACTCCTACTTTTTGATACAACTATATTTTGATGATGGCACGTTAGTTCTTTTGACTTTAGTAAAGTTTTGAATGCAGGACTTGATTCTTTCTACACAGTACTTCCTCCACTGCAAATTGGTAATAAAAAGGTTAAAGGTGGGGTGGGTAATTCACTTCAGAAACACTTTTTGTTATATTCCATGGAATGCTGTTAAAGGTGGGGTAGGTAATTTTGGAGAAAGCAGCTCGAGTGCGCTAGAATTTGAAAATACACAACCGGAAAAAATGTGCCACTTCCTTACAGAGCCCCTCCTCCAACACACACGAACGTGCACATGACCAATGAGGGCACGAGATAAGTTTGTGCACAGATGAAGGCTGACAGGCAGGTAGGCCATCCAGTTATTTGACCCGGGCCGGCTCAGATGATTGGTCGTGCTTTTTACAGCGCCACGGCTTCCAGAGATGATATTTTTATATGTATTTATTGTCAAAGCATTTAATGTATTCATTGCTATCGGGATGTTAAGAGCATTCCATGGAATATAACAACAAGTGTTTCTGAAGTGAATTACCTACCCCACCTTTAACATCCTGATAGCAATGAATTCATGAAATGCTTTGAAATGTGTTGGAGGCTCAGGCTCTGAAGTCTGAAGGAAGGGGCAGATTTTTTGTCTACAACAGTAAAATGCTACTCTGTGTATATACTATTGTTATTTATATAATAATACATCACATATTGAGGCCGTTTTTCTGCAGAATGGGAACTTTTACTTGGGATACTTAAAGTACATTTTGATGACAATACTTCTGCGCTATTACTAAAACGCTACCGGCCTCTTAAACAAGGCCCGGCCCCCCCACTGACACTTTACCTCTGCCACATCATAGAGTCTAGAGACTATGCTTTACATTAATGCACACAATGTTCATACTCCTTACTGCACATATTCTTATTTCACATTTCATAGTTTATTCTAAAATGCATTCATAGCATTCTATTTCCATGTAAATTACTGCTTTATTTTTATTGCTATTTAACTATATTTTATTACGGTGTAAAAGATTTCTTGTTTTATATTAGATGTTCCATGACCTCAAGTCAAATTCCTAGTATGTGCGAACCTACCTGGCAATAAACCTGTTTCTGATTCTGAAAACGTATTTAACTTAACGGAGTGTTTTGTACTTTAACTTGAGTGAAGGATCTGAATACTTCCTCCACCACAAGACACACTTGAATGCAACTAAGTATTTACATTTAACTGTACATTTAAGAGCAAAGTTAAGATACTTTAACTTTATTTTAGTATTTTTAAATACACTTTATACTTCAACTCCACTACAATTCAAATATAAATATTGTTCTTTTATCCTATTTTTTACTGCTTTAATTACTGCACAGTAAAATCCGGAGTGTTAATTTAACACTGAGATAAGGACCATATATGGCTCTCAGAGTTCAAATGTACTTTTTAAGTGTTAAATTAACACTTAAAGGGAGGGATGTAAGTGTTAAATGAACCCTTAAGTGTTAAATGAACACTTAAAGAGTACATTTTAACACTGAGAGCCAGTGAACATATGGTCCTTATCTCAGAGTGTTAAATTAACACTCTGGATTTTACTGTGTGGTGACTTTATGAATTGAGATTTTTGCATAAAAGACACAAGTTTATAAAATGTTTTTCTCTTGTCTTAATATGTTCTCTTTTATAAACTATCTTGATACAGCTGAAGGAAAATCAAGAAAAATACAGTAGGCAAAAGTATGAGAATATTTGAATAAGTTGCTGAAACTTAAATGAATACAATTTAAAAAAAAAATATTGTTATAAGTTAAACTTGCATCAAATACTAAGCTTATTCAAGAATACCTAAAGCCATTAGCAGTAACCGGTTACATTGACGACACACTTTACCTCACATTGACTAGGGCCTAGGCCTATATACAGTATGGATTGTCCTTCCTCCTTCTCTTCCAACCATTTGGACGCAGACTTGCATTTCCCCATAACGATGTTGTTTAACAACCGGCGTAAACGGACCTTCGCGCGCTATCAAGCAGTGAGCGCGCGATGTCCTGTTCAGATGACGTCAAACCCAACGGGATGCCATCAATAAACTACACAGAATCACACTACACACCTACGCAATGATTACATTCAGGCAGACTGTAGAATACAACCTCTTTGGACCATTTATATACTTATTGAAAACAAGCTACAAAATGTAACACCTTGGAAAATGCCGTTTAATAGCCTACTTTTTAATAGCATTCATTTTCGCTAAATTGATTTATCAACTTTTAATACTTGTTAAGACCCCGCGGACACCCTGTTGATGGATAAATAAATGGCATATATAACATCCATATATTCTACAAGTTAGTAACTTTCTAACATATTTAGATTTGTTGTGAGTTCTTTGAGTAGCCTAGTTACTTACTTTTCTTTTTGGATGTCTGAATTTTTTACATTTGGTATTTTCATGTTTAATACTTTAGGAACATTTTACTGACTATACCTACTTTTACTTGAGTAACCATTCCAATGCAGGACTTTAACTTGCAACAGAGTCTTTTTACAGTGTGGTATTGGTACTTTTATCGTCCACTATTGAGAAAGACATAATTCTATTCTGCAGCTTCCCCTGTCTCGTGCACCTGACCGCATCACCACTACCTCCTCCTCCGCGTGGTATTACCTGTTGCTCGGCTCTTCGGCTCTACTTTCTCCCGACCCGGTGCTGCCTGGGTCCTGGCCGTCATCATGGGTCCTCTTCAGTCCGGGTCCACTTCACAATCAAACACACTCACACACTCTCACTCACACACACTCTTCCTCTCTCACACAGCTTTATGATCGTCCTGAGGATGTGGGAGTACTTCACTGCAGCTCTGTACATCCAAGGTCTCTGATGCATTCAAGGACAATGGGAAACGTGAATGACTCTGGCTGAAAATATTCCTTAAATTCAGGATGTGCAACAACCATGGCAACAACATGTGTTTCATTTGACACTGATTTAAAACAGTGTTTGACAGTAAATAACTCTAGGTACCACAGTGTTGTTATTAAGTATAGTTCTGAGGTAGGCTATACTTTACTTGAGTATTTCCATTTCCTTCTATTGTTTACTAGATTTAGATTTAGACTCATATTAGTGATACAAAATATAACCAACCAACTAATAGTGTAGGCTATTAAAGGTCCCATCATGTCATGGTCATTTCTACTGATCATAATTCCATTGTTGAGGTATACTAAAATAAATTTTCACACGTACACCCGCATTCTGGCTGGGAGTTTGTGTGTGTGCTCAGGCTGAGTTCCGCGGTGTCTCGCTGTCTCGCCGACCCCACACCAGTGAGCAGGCCCGGACTGGCCATCGGGAGGACCGGGAGGTGTCCCGATGGCCTGGCCTGCTAAGTGGCCTGCTGGCCTGCTGGCCTGAGGATTTGTTTTACGTTACGTGTATTGTTGTTGTTAGCATCTGGTGCTAGCTAGCTGCGCTAAAGTATATAAGGAGCTTTTTCAACAACAAGGTGGAGGGAGAGTCCTCTCCAGTCAGACTGAGAGACTGATAACCTCAGCTCAGGTGAGGTAAAGGACTCTGAGTGTTTAGATAGTTAACTTAGTCTAAGTTATCTCAGTGGGTCTCAAACGGTTTGGTCACCATTTATGTCAACACATATTTCCATTTGAGGGGGGAGTGATTAGTAAAATACGCATGAATAATAAAAAATAAAAAACGTTAACTAGGTGAAAAAAGGTAAGATAAACTATTAAAACGTGTTGAGAGCTAAAACTAGTCTTTGCTGCTGCCTCAAAGAGGAGCAGGGGGGAGAGGGGGAGACAGATGAGGCTGGTTCAGGAGCACAGACACACTCACAACTATAAATGAACCAAAAACAAATAAATAAACAAGTTTCAATGTTTTTTCATATTGGATATGGTATTTTATTGGTTATGGCCATGTTCTTATGATTTTATGATTATTTAAATGTATACAGTTCTGTTTCATATGGGTGTAGTCTCTTTAGTTCCCCCTCAAAATGCACCAGATTGATGCATTTAAGTCCAACATTTAAAATGGCCTGCTGGGTGTATAAATCCCGGCCTGATTTATTGTCCCAGTCCGGCCCTGTCAGTGAGCCAGCTCACAGTGTGCCGCTCCTCGCAGCAGCGAGCCTCGCAAAGTCCCGCCGAGTGTATCCAAACGTAACGGCTCCGCTACGTTACGTTACGTTACGTCACTATACCCGAAATACTACCAAGAAGAAACAAATGGAAAAAGAGAAATCTCCAACGAGGCGTTCTGGGGCAGCACAGACAGGTCTTCTCTGTGTCAGAGTTTTACTCGCTACAGGGTGCACTTTGAGGGTTTGTGACTCTGCAGACCGCAGAAAAAGCTACATAACACACAAGGGGACGGGTGATAACCGGAAAAGCAAGACATGGGACCTTTAGGACAATATAAACTTTATTTTTGTCTTAGAAAGTGTAAAGAAAGATACAACTAAAGTGAAACTGTATTAACTGAATATGGGGTAAAATTATATAGTTGTCCTTTTATAGCTTTTCCACTTCTCACTTTGCATTTACTGGAATACTGCATGCGCACTACGGCTGCTGATTTGGAAATGAATAATAAATAACATAAAAAATGTAATGCAAACACACACACACACACACACCATGTTTACATAACTTCAGGGGACATTAACTGACATGCATTTCCTAGAGACTTATCCTAACCCTAACCAAGTCTTCACCCTAATGATTCCCCTTATTGGGACCTCCCTTATGTGACTGTGTAAACAGATGTAGGTCCCCACAAGGATAGTAATGCTACTGTAGGTCACACACACACACACACACACAGCGTTAGGGCACCCTCTACTGAACATAGCAAAGAAACTCCCTCTGAAGGGAACTTTGGGCTGTAGCCTTTGTAGACCATTTACATGCACAACAACCTATAGAACACACAACAGGAACAACGCCATAAAAAGCAGACGGGCCTCTTTAAATCAATTGCCTTTGAGTGTTGTTAATAAGCTAATAAACAGTCAAGCAGGTAGCAAATGTGTTTCCTTTAATAGGCGCATTCACACCGCTGTACTTTTCCCACAAAGGTTCATGAGAACTAAATTCATGAGAACTCTTTAGTTCCGGCTCAGTTTCCAACTTCAACGTCCAGCTCGAGGTTATCTGGAGTTCTTGGTCCTCGGTGCTCTAATGGATCTTCAACTATCATCAATCACGGAGAGCTCATTTCTTTCACAAACCAATTCAACACATCCTCACTCCCAGGTCGGCCTATGTTGACGTTATGTCAAGTCCTGTGTCGGCTTTTTCCAACGCAAGGGGGGGGCCTTAGCGTCCATTTTCAACGCAAGGGGGGGGCCCTTAGCGTCCATTTTCAGCCTTTCCGGGATGTCCATATGCTTCTATGGACGCTCATGGAAGCACGGCATTCGTTTGTGTCGGCTGCCCTTAAAGGCAATGTGAGCGTCCATTCTCATTGGATAACGGAGAATTGTACACCCGGAAGTAAGTATTCCCCTTACTGTCGATTGATTTTACAGTGTTATCTGCACTACTCATCGACTAAAAAACACCAGATTATCCTTGTTAATTACACAACATTGATTGGTTTAAATTGTGTGCAATGCTTTTGTATTTTTCCCCTTCCATTCGGAGAAACAAATATTTTTTCGGAGTAAAGGATGGCAGAAGACACTACACTACCCAGAATCCCCAGCTATCGTTTGGACTACACCATGTGCTCTGTTTGACAAACCCCGTGATAGTCATCAAGCTCTGTGATTGGAGAGTGTGCTCCGAGGGTTACGCCGATTCTCGAACAGCACTTGAAATGGGATGGAACCATGCACGGCAGACTGTCCAAAACTGGATTTGAACGGGTCCACCGCGTCCCCCCCTCCCCCACCCCCACCCCCACCCCATCCCCAGAACTACACATGCTGGCTATTCTGTTTCGCAACATGTTCTCTATCTATGGCACGTCTCTACTATAACTCTACTGTAGTTATAAAAGACGTTTTCGTATTTCCCATAATAAGAAGTTGCCAGTATTAAACTGAGTACATCCCTGGAGGTTTAGGGGATAGGAAACACTCACATTTAAAACATATAATTAATAAATGGGTGAAAATTGCTTGTGCCCATAATGGGCAGCATTAATATATATAGGCCTACACACATGCCAGCTAAGGTCAGAAGAGCTTTATTTAACAGCTGGTCTTATGTGTGTGACCCCTGTTGTTAATTGATAACATTACATTAATTGATAAGCCTGAAACATGCACTTGTCAAGGTTCAGAGGCACATTTTGCAAATATGGCAGTAGCCATCGATCAGCTTAAGATAAGATATACTTTATTGATCCCAAGTTGGAACATTTGCGTTACATCAGCATGTGTAACAGTTCAATATGCAGTGGTGTTTATTTGTAAATCATTTAGTATAATCACACAAATTCTGTGTTTTATATTCAACAATTCTGTGTTCTTTATTTATTGATTGTTCAATACCTGACAAGGTCGGAGATGAAATATCTACATACATCTTATAAGAGTATAATACATTAGGGTATAATATCAGTTAAAATAAGTTCTTCAACATAGTTAACATTGCTGGAGGTATATGCACAAATATTGATAGATGTCTTGTAATGCACTATTGAGGAACCTGCGACCCAAGTTTTTCATTCAATGCATAACTACTACACCATAGTTGTGTAGGCCTATATGATATGTCAATAAACCTTAGAAAATCTTGAAAGGGATGTGCAAAATAGTCATTATATACAGTCTTTAATTAACTATTAGTAGAGAATAACGAGTAATGAATATACTTTATAGGGATCCTATTAATATCTAATAATAAAAATAATGAAATTCAATAACATGCTTTAACCACTAGGTGTCCCTTTATATCAGCTGTGCACCTTTATGGTGTAAATACAGCCTATCTACCAATTGGATCAAATATAAAAGTCAGCCGAATTAGTGTTGATACTGCAAGGAGACGTATTGTGTGAAAAGAAATGTAAGATGTTGTTTAATGGCTGATATATTTATGATCAACGTCACGTTTTCAGTTCCTCATGTTTGTCTAGAAGTCTTCTCATCAGGGCTCTATAAATACAGAACTACGGAAGATATGTAATATTTAATGCAGCCGAATCGTGTATTACAATGCCGGTATGTGATGACTTTCAAAGAGAAAAGCAAGCACACTCGGAATAAAGTATTATTTTTTATTTTTTTAAATGTTTTCGGTCTGTTTCCGGTATTTGTTAATGACGATGTGCTGTGAGACGTGAGACTGGAATTGCACAGGGGAAAATAACGTATCTTTAGATGCGGATTTTGTTAAACTAATATGTTTGCGCTGTGGACCAACACTATACATTGACGGGGAAGGGGGTAGCAATAAAGATAACACCATTAAACAGTTACACAACATAACAGAAATAATATCGATAGCAGCGTCCCTAGCAACCACCTTGGTAACAATGAAAACGTTATGGACGCAATTTCCTGAAGTAATCTTCGTAATAACTAGCAAACTAAAGATCATGTGGGCACTGCACACATAATCTGAAATAACAACTCATATTTCTCGCATCAAATGACATCAAAACGCATTTGAATGGCCAAACTAACTTTAAAATAGGCCTTTTCCACCGAGAATAAAACGAAGTTCCGCCATGTTTGTTTTTTCTGCAGGGAGAAATGTGAAGATCACGTGACGTCAAACAGAGCACATGGTGTAGTCCATACGATAGCTGGGGATTCTGGGTAGTGTAGTGTCTTCTGCCATCCTTTACTCCGAAAACATATTTGTTTCTCCGAATCGAAGGGGAAAAATACAAAAGCATTGCACACAATTTAAACCAATCAATGTTGTGTAATTAACAAGGATACTCTGGTGTTTTTTAGTCGATGAGTAGTGCAGATATCACTGTAAAATCAATCGACAGTAAGGGGAATACTTACTTCCGGGTGTACAATTCTCCGTTATCCAATGAGAATGGACGCTCACATTGCCTTTAAGGGCAGCCGACACAAACGAATGCCGTGCTTCCATGAGCGTCCATAGAAGCATATGGACATCCCGGAAGGCTGAAAATGGACGCTAAGGGCCCCCCTCTTGCGTTGAAAATGGACGCTAAGGGCCCCCCCTTGCGTTGGAAAAAGCCGACACAGGACTTGACATAACGTCAACATAGGCCGACCTGGGAGTGAGGATGTGTTGACCAATTAGGCAATATTTAATTGACTAAAGCCTGGCGTAGTGTCAACGTGAAACAAGACACGGAGGAGTGTGAGATGCTATTTATACGATGCAGCACTTATTGTGTATGTTTCTCAAAATGTAAATTACGTTTTAAATCGAGGACATGTAAAAACTGATTATGAGGTAATTGGAGCAAAACAAAGATGATTGGTATTTTGTAGTGAAACATTTTTTGTCACGCGATGTTGAGCCCTCAGTACATTTATTCTGCAT